>NW_009953495.1:881807-908138 GCF_000747805.2 Chaetura pelagica | reverse complement strand
GTGGCTTGGTCCGCCTGTGAGCCTCTCCCACACAGCTCTCTGAAAGTCTCTCTTCCTGCTTGGCGTAGCTCACAGTAAGTCCTTACAGGTCTTTTTTTCTGGTTCGTGGTCTGTCAGTTCATCCTTCCCTTTGTTGTCTGCTTCTTGAAGGCTGAGATCTAGCTTGCCGAAAAAGCGGGGCTCTCAACAATTTGTGGGTTTTTTCCCCCCCCTAACTGAGTTTTATATAAATAATTAATGTTTTTTAAGTTTTTAATACAAATCTTCTACATTAAATATTAAAGGAACATTAACTTTTGAAAGGAACTTTTGGAGTTCTAGCTTAGGTAGTTGAAGTGATCTCTTTCAAAAAGCCTATTTTCAAAAAGCCTGACAAAAGGTAAAATGGACGTACGTTGTATAAAGCAGGGGTCGGAGGATAAGAAAAAGATGCTAAACATTATTAATGGAAATGTGTTTGGAGCATAAGTTTTTTTTTAGGCAGATGCAATAATTCTTTAGAGCCTTAACAGGAGTTATTTCCTTTGAACTCATCTCTGTATACACCAGGTTGGAATGTAGGTGTTTCTTACAGGTGAAGCCTATTGCTTTATTGAAATACAGGTATTGTCTTGTCCTGAGTGAATGACTTCAGTAAGTTGCAGTAATGGCTCAGCATAAACCGAACTAAAAAGGCATATTGTAATTGCAGTTTTGTTATGGTGGGTGGACAACTGTCATCCTACTAACGTTTTTTTCCTATGGCTGAAAGAGTCTTATGTTCAATATTAATGTACTTGGTGGTTTTTTGCTTGCTTGTGTATCTTTCAGCTAGTTACTCAAAGAAAACAGGAGGTCTGCTTGTCAATTCTTGGATCTGCAGGTTTTTCTTTCCCTGGATTTTTCATAAAAAGCATCCAAAAATAAATCATGCAGCAGTTTGAACACAGATTTTGTCATAGAAATCTTGCCTTATGTAAGGTCTAGGGCAAGTAAGTTAAGGCATGTGATTTCAGGGAATGCAGTAGCTTTTTTTGTTGTCGGGGAGAAAGCTGCAAAGATCACTTCCTTCACACATGTGATTAATGTCAGTAGTATGTATTGTTTCCTTGTTCTTTCTCAATACTCAAGTGTCAGATTGAAAAACAAACAAACTGGAGAAAACGTGGAAAATTAGTGTTATGATTTTACTTTTTCTTGTTTTTCAGGATCAAGCGTGCCAGTTATTTCATGTTGTTCTAAAGCTAGCTATCCCTGCTTTTGTGTTCTCACGGCTGTAGACAGTTTCCATAGGCAGTCAGGAGAAATGAAGGCCTGAGCATGCAGTTTCTTTCTGTGCAAGAGTAAGTTTGCCCAGCTAGAATAAACTGCAGCATTGGAGCCTGAGGAAGGAGTGAAACAGACATGTAATTGTGTCCAAATACTCTTTACAAATAAGGGGATAATATTTGAGGATTTAACTATAGCTTTTTGTTGCAATGACAATTGGTACTGTTTTCCTGGTAGGATGTTGTATTAGGCCATTGTTCTCTCCAGCATGGATTTGTGTAGCGGAACTATAAACTCTGTAAAACTTTATCTAAAGCAATTTAACAGAATATTTTGTAAACACTCTTCCTTTTTTTTAAGGAAGGGACTCAGGTTTGCCTACATGTATCACCGATAATCAGCCTGCAGTGTTTGTTTCGAATGCAAACTAGTGAGAAGTTGAACGCATAGCCAGCAGTTTGGCATAGAATTTTTGAAGGGCTTATGTCTCTGAAAGAATGTGGGGTTTTTTGATTGTGAGCAGATCTAGATTTTTTTCCCTGATAAGTGACTGCTCTGAGTTCAGTTTCTTTTTATCACTGTATGTGGCCGGTTCCGTTTCCTTCTCTACAGGTCCTCCTTTCTTGCTTATTTTTAGCCCCAGTGAAATTCAATCATCTTTGTTTCTGTTCCTGTTTGTATAGCGATATTGTTAGGTAACTTCAAAGATGTCAAAGCAGTTAGAAGAGGTATTGTTGATACAGGCTCCCTCTGCCGGTTAGTTCTGCGGTAGGAATAAAGGTCGGGTGTAGAGTTGTTTATCACTGATTGTGCAGCAGAAATTAAAAGGCAGTTAAATGCAGTGACGCAAAGTCTCGCTAAAAGCAGCTATCTATTAGAGCACCAGGTTTAAACTTATGACTTTTGTACTCTTAAGGCTTTTAATTGCAATTAAATAAAAATCTAGATGTTGATACATAACAGATATTAGAACTGCTGCTGCCATGCTGCATACAGAATCTAAACAATAGCTTGAGAGCTGATATATTGAGGCAGCTATTTGCAAAGAGATTTAAATGGCTTCATTACTTTTGACTCAGTCTGGTACATTTGCTACTACATTGCACTTACAAACTTTCAGTTAAGATTTAGTTGTTGGTAATGTAATGGGGTCCACGATCTACATGATTATCAGGAGAAGTAAACAATAATCTTAGCTTTCTTATTGATGCAGTACGGGAAGGGTGAGTGAAAGACACTGTGTTTTTTGTGCCACTGCTTGCAGTGGCATGAGTGAAGTCTCCTAGATCAGCCTTTCATAGCAGGGATTGTCCAGAAGAAACTCTGTACACACCTTCCGTTCAGACAAATGTTGTGCAAAGATGAAGTTTGAGTGAGATTGATGTAAGAGGTCAATCGCGATGTTGCATTTATTTTCTGTGCACAATGGGGAATAAGTACCACAGCTTTCTATGCACAGTTAGTGCTAAGAAATAGTAGTCTGTGTATAAGCTCCAGAACTTTAAGGTTTGTGTGTTACTTCACACATTTACATATAAACATAAACAAGAATAGCTGCTGTTGCTACAGTAAAAATGTTGTGGTTGAGTGATGATGGATACTCCAGCAAATGGCAGCATTTAAGGACAATAGTTAGTACTTCCAGAGGAGAGAAAGAGGTTGTGTTTGCTGAGAAACAGTACATGTTATGTAAAAGGCAAGAGATGTTTTAAGTTTGGTTGGTTTTGGTTTTAAGTATTTTTGTGAACCTTTATTGTTTTCTAAACCTGGAGAAACTTTAGGATTCAGATGAGTTGTCATTAAAAACCTTTTAGGGAAAACCCTTGAAATAATTTTGTAAGATTGTAGGAACAGTTGAAACTGAAAACGCAGCATTGCTTTAGACAAAGCAGCATTACACCTGTCAAAAAGTGTAGGTTCTTAATCTGTGGAATGAAGTTCATTGCTCATGTCTTCAGTTGGGAGTGTTGTGAGCTTGAAAACTTTTCTTTTGTCTACTTGTATTAGTTTGTCTGACAAGATACGCAATTGAGGTATTTGAGCTTTGAGGTATGTGAAACAGTGTAACTTTCATAGGTTTTGTCAAAGACGAGTGGTTAATTAAGTCAAGTGGTAGTGGAAAAAAAGCCAGGAGGACTGAGGACTAGAAAAGATCAGAAAAGGACAGATAAGTAGCATATCTTAAACTGGTTACTTTTAGAGTGGAATAGGTTTTCAGGGTTCCGTAAAACTTGTTCATTTACTAGGACATTTTCCATCAAAATAATTTTTATCCATGTGTCTTGAATTGACAGGATGTGTTGAGGAAAGAACTTCAGTGAAGAAAATACTTTTCTGAATATGCAGTTTATTACATGTTTTGGTCCCACCATTGTATATTATGTGGGGAAAATTAAATAGGCAAAGTCAGAAGGAAGAATTAGTTAGTCTTCTCAAAAGAACAAGTCATCACTGTCTCCTTTTACTTGATGGATAGTGTCATATGTTAAAAGATTTTCTAAAGTGAGGTAGCAAATCTTAGCAGCTAACTAGCCTGAGTTTATAACTGGACTAGAAATTAAGAAGGCTTAAATACTTTAAAATCTGTTTAGCTGTGTAGAGTGTACTGTGGTACGGGCAATGGTTAGACTTTCAAAAGCTGTTCTACAGATACATTTATTACAAATGTGACATCTGGAAACTTCAGGTGTTGCCAAGACCTGCTTCAAAGGGGAAATGTAGAGTGATGTCAGGCTCTTAGTGAGAGAGGTGCCTGTAGAGCAGAGCTGGGTTTGTTGGAGCAAGGTTACAAAATTGATATGGGAAGAAGTCTTTTTTTGTTTGAGTGGGATTTTTCTTCTAGATGTATTTCCACTGTAACCTCAGCATTTCTCAAGCTTAAAAAAATAATAGTAATAAACCCCATCCTTCTAAAAAACATCTGCACTAAGCAGCCTGTATTTTAGGTTTGGCTGCTTGTCTTGAATAGCCAGTGACTGTTTCCTAGATCATAACCTTTTAACAAACTTGCTTATAGAATAGCAGATGTTCAGATGGACTGAATGCAGTTTACATAAATACCTTGTTAATAAAAGTTCTGTTCTTCCTGTGTCCTACCAGTGACTTGCTATTTGTTCACCTTACTATGTGGAAATACAATTACATATTTCATATAGAATATAATGTTACACTTTCAGCAACGTCACACATGTCTTTCCTTTAAAGGAAATTATTTTTTGCCTTTTGATGGAAGTGCCAAATACACTTTTTAATAATCTTTTATTTTTGTTACAGCAATGTCATCTTACTAATCAAAACATCATGACACACAGCAACATCATGGTGGATGTAGGAAAGTGGCCAATATTTACTTTACTCTCACCTCAAGAAATAGCATCTATTCGGAAAGCATGTGTATTTGGTACATCAGCCAATGAAGCTATATACATAACACACAACGATGAGGTAAGGCTGTTATAAATTGGAACACATACTCTACCGTTAATTGTTTCCAGAGTCCATTAAATACCTGCAAATTAATAGTTTCTCAAATGCGTTGTGTGAAGCTTATATATTTCAAAACATGCTGGATGTAACTTAAAATTATTCATTTAGTCTTGCATAGGAACAATATAGATGGAGTATTAAAAAAATTTACAAATGAAGAAATTTGGGATGGAGTACATGCACTTCTGAAGACAGAATTCAAAAGACGTGGTAGTTTGAAATTAAGTGTAAGCCCTCCAACTGTGAAGATATAGAATGAAGTTATGGCTTGCTAAGTAACAATAGAGCAGATCATTTGTGGATTTTAATGATTTAGAAACTCAATGTGAGCTAGCATTGTGCTGCTGAAAGAAAGCAAACCAGTTGTTCTGGGATATATTAGGGGGAAGGTTTCTTGTGAGACTGGGTAGAGTAGGATTCCCTCCCTAAGTCCTATTAAAGGTGCCAGTAGGATGAGCCTCCCAGTTGTGGCTGATATTTACCAACTCCTTTTAAAAGAAAGTGTCTTCCAATTTCACAGTTTAATACTTTTCATAGTACAGTTCCTGCAAATGAGAAGCCTAGCTTTCAGGCCTGCATGGATCCGAAGTATTCATACTCATCAGTTAATTCCAAAGTGTTTCCATCCTGACTCTTGAGCTTATTAATTTCCATGAGGGAAGTCTCCAGTCCTCAAGAGTCCGTGGCAAGATTCTGACTGGCTTTATGAAGACCCAGATATTACCACATCTGTGCATACCTGAGTATAAATAATTAAAAATGTATTCCTCTGTTTTTCAGGTATTTGTTTTTGGACTGAATTGCAGTAATTGTTTGGGAACTGGAGATAATCAGAGTACAATAGTGCCAAAGAAATTAGAAGCCTTATGTGGAAAGAAGGTTTCCAGTCTCAGTTATGGAAGTGGACCCCATGTTGTAATTTGCACTGAAGGTAGAAAATTAACATGTAGTATAGAAACATAAGTTACATATTGTGAGTTCCAATTGCATTTAACAAGAATGGATTAAAGTATAATTGTATTAACTTGTTAACTGGGTAATGTAAGCTTAGGGGTTCTTGTATTCTGTAATAGATAAAGTAAGTTTCTGTTACATTTCAGTTCTGTTGCAACTGTAGAGTTTTACTGTCATTTATGCTCAGTCTTAACCTATGCACATTCATGTATTTCCATAATTATACTGTGATATATGTATATAAAATAGTTGTACACAAAGTGTGTATTTTTTTTTAAATATAGAGATGATTCTTGTAATAATTTCACTATTTGTTAATGTCCTTTCTCTTTCATGGTGGCATTTTTAATTTCTTAGAATTCTATCTTCTGTGGAATTTTTGGTGGCTATTATGACCAATTTTTTTTGCAGATGGTGAAGTCTATGCTTGGGGACATAATGGTTACAGCCAGCTTGGGAATGGCACAACCAATCAGGGCATTACTCCTATTCAAGTTTGCACAAATCTGTTAATAAAGAAAGTGGTGGAAGTGGCTTGTGGCTCTCATCATTCCATGGCGCTGTCGTTTGACGGGGATGTAAGTTGAAACCTGTTCAAATCTCTTAATCTCCTTCTTGAAGGGAATAGTGCAGGTGACCTTGCAGTCTGAGTTTCTCTCCTGCTCTACAGTGTAGTTACATCATAACCTTTTCTCCTGCAGCCTCAAACTAGGGTATGTTTTCTTCTGAGCAGACTTCAAAACAACTCAGAAAAAAAAAACCCAAGCCCTACTCACAAACTCCAACACAGAAATCCCAACTCAACCCCCAAAAAACAAGGAAATTAAAGTCTCTTTCATTTGTTATATACTCCCCAGGGAAGAGACCAGAAAGGTGTGCCACTTAAGAGGTGAAAGAATCATTTGTAAATTGCAAAATGTAAAATTGTTATTTGTTTGTAATTCTGTTAATTAAGGGGTATATTGAGTTGTTTGTATTTACTAGTTAGTGTGTTTCTTGTGGTCTAGGTGGTTTTCACACTGGTACTGTAAAAGAATGTTGCTCTGCACACCTCTGAATACCTTTGTGTGTAGCTAATGAGAAGCACTTAGTTTATATCCTGAGCTGCTTTATACTATTTGCTTATGTGCCTTAAGGCCATGTGTCATAGGAAATGCATACAATTAGTTTCCAGTTAGTCAGATTTGACCTATGTGTGTGTATATCTGATTTGACTTGCATGTTACTGCATGACAGCCTGGTTTCAGCTCTGCATTAACAAAAGAAGAGTTATTTTAAAACCTTCCTAACAGTGAAAATGGAAACTACAACGTTTCCCATCCTGGTAATCTGAGCAGGTCTGTGTTATGGTTCTGGATGGAGGGACAATGCAATAGTAATACAGAGTAGCAAATTGTTATTTTGAGGGTAGTGTTAAATTAAGTGGTCTTTGTTGCATCTCTGAAAGGAATGGCTGTGCTTAAAATACAGCTTCATGTTGTCATGGTGGACTTGGTTAAATGATACAGTTTGGTGTGCATGCTGGAAGGCAAAGATGTTCATGCATTAGTTAAACTAGTGGTGCCAGCTGATGTGTAGTAGCTGCTTGTGATGGGCCTGCTGTCTCTTGTAATAAATGTAACATACTTGAAATCTCAATGGAGGAGAGGAAATTGCTTTGTATTTACCATAGAGTTGATATTTGCAGCTCGTGTACCATTGTGGGTAGTTAATGTGCTAGAAATCCATCCCTAACGTACCCGTGAAGTAGCTTAGTCTGTTTGTGCTCTGGAATTTTATCTGTACCATAATAGATTATACTGAAAGCAGTGAAAGCTAGAGCTCAAACTAGCTACAGCTGTTAGGGATAATAAAAAATGTTTCTATAAGTTCATTAACAGCAAAAGGAGGATTAGGGAAAATCTCCATCCTTTATTGGATGCAAAGGGAATCTTAGTAACAAAGGATGAGGAAAAGGCTGAGGTGCTCAACACCTACTTTGTCTCAGTCTTTAGCAGTGGAACTAGCTGTTCCATGGATACACAGCCACATGAGCTAGGAGACAGGGAGGAGATGCAGAATGAGGTCATCACAATGAAAGAGGAAGTGGTGAGAGACCTGCTACACCACTTAGATGCATACAAGTCTATGGGACCGGATGGGTTCCATCCTAGGGTGCTGAAAGAGTTGGCAGATGTGGTAACCAAGCCACTTTCCATTATTTACCTGAAGTCCTAGCTATCACCAAGCCACTTTCCATTATTTACCTGAAGTCCTGGCTAACTGGGGAGGTCCCAATGGACTGGGAGGTAGCAAATCTAACACCCATCTATAAGAAACGTAGAAAGGAGGATCCAGGAAAGTATAGACCTGTCAGTCTGACCTTGGTACCAGGGAATGTCATGGAACAGATCATCTTGAGTGTCATTAGAAGACATATTGAGGGCAACAAGGGGATCAGGCCCAGTCAGCATGGGTTTATGAAAGGCAGGTCCTGCCTGACAAACCTGATCTGCTTTTTTAACCTGATGACCTGACTATTGGACAAGGGAAAGGCTGTGGATATTGCCGATCTGGACCTCCAAAAAGCATTTGACACAGTTCCCCATAGAACTCTCATTAAAAACCTGGCTGCTTATAGCCTGGATGATCATACGATCTGTTGGATCAAGCACTGGCTGGATGGATGGACCCAAAGATTGGTTGGTGGTCAATGGAGTTAAATCCAGCCTGTGACCAGTCACAAGAGGTGTTCCTCAAGGCTCATTGTTGGGACTGTTTCTGTTTAATATCTTTATTGATGATCTTGATAAGGACATTGAGTGTATTATCAGTAAGTTTGTAAATGACACCAAGCTAGGCAAGAGTGTTGATCTGCATGAGGATAGGGAAGCTCTACAGAGAGACTTGGATGGATTCGATCTTTGGGCTAATGTTAATGGTCTGAGCTTCAACAAGGCCAAGTGCTGGGTCCTGCACTTGGGCCACAACAACCCCAGGCAGTGCTCCAGGCTTGAGGAAGTATGGCTGGAAAGTGTCTGGCAGAAAAGGACCTAGGGGTTCTAACTGACAAGCGGCTGAATATGAGCCAGCAGTGTGCCCAGGTGGCCAAGAAAGCAAATGGCATCCTGGCTTGTATTAGAAACAATGTGACCAGCAGAAGTAGAGAGGTGATTGTCCTCCTGTCCTCAGCACTGGTGAGGCCACTCCTGGAGTATTGTGTCCAGTTTTGGGCACCTCAATTCAAGAGAGATATGGAGGTGCTGGAGCGAGTACAGAGGAGGGCAATAAAGCTGGTGCAGGGCCTAGAGAGTAAGTCTTCTGAAGAACGCTTGAAGGAGCTGGGAATGTTTAGTTTGAGAAAGAGGAGGCTGAGGGGAGACGTCATCAGTCTATACAACTACCTGAAAGGTCATTGTAGAGGTTGGTGCTGGTCTCTGTCCACAGGTAATTAGTGACAGAACAAGAAGGAATGGCTTCAAGCTGCACCAGGGCAGGTTTAGACTGGACATTAGGAACATTTTTTTCACAGAAGGAGTGGTTAGCCACTGGAGTAGGCTGTCCAGGGAGGTGGTTGAGCCACTGTCCCTGGATGTGTTTAAGGGTCGTTTGGATGTGGTGTTGGTGGATATGGTTTAGGGGAGAACTTTGTAGAGCAGGGATGATGGCTGGACTTGGTGATCCCAAGGGTCTTTTCCAACTTGAATAGTTCTATGATTCTATGAAATGTAATAAATGGAGTTTCTTTTACAGAAATATTTGGTTGTAAATAGCTGGAGTTTCAGAAACTGATCAAAGTTGGAAGTATTTGTAGAAATACTTGGCATAATTGATATGTACAGTTGGTTCAGTGCAATTTTAATACAGTGCAAATTAAAAAAAAAATATCTTAATGGTAGACTTAAAGGACTTACAGACATGCATGCTTCTGTGAGAGAAAAATTATTAGCTCTTTAGCATTTTGATCTACTTTCTGAGATGCTCTTTGTTTTTTCAATTTTATTGAAATGAAGAAATTTTATAGATCTTCATCAAATACTCAGTGGGAATCAAAGATCCAGAAAATACAACTAACAAAAAGCAAAGGACTAATGCTTTCTTTTTTTCGTATTAGACATGGTAAATGGGTTGTGTTGGTGGAAGATTTCTTTGTTCTTGTCTTCAGTGGTTTTGTTTGTTGGGTTTTTTTTGTTGGTGTGGGGGGCTTTTTGTTGGTTTTGGGTGGTTTTTTTTTGTTGGTGGGAAAGGTGTTTGTTTCTCGAGATTTATTTTTGGTTTGGTGTCAGAGGAAACAGGTGGCTTCTGGCACCAAGGGATCTGCAGACTTCTCATTAGGTTCTCTCTCAGTGTGCTTTTACTGGCTGGCACCTCTGTGGTTCAGTATTTCCGAAAGGACAAACTTTTTCACAAAGAATGAACTATCAGAAGTAGTTTATGCCAAGCTATACTGTGTGCACATAATAAAAACTGAAGGAACTGAAAATACAAAACTATAAATATATTTAATGACATATAAGCTTCATGTCTTCTGGACTTCTAGAAGAAACAAACCACCTGTCAGAGGTGATGCTTTATGGTGATGTCATTGTTTGAGTTTTGCTGCTGCGAAACACAGGCTAACAAAACATCTGCTTTCACAGCTCTTGAAAAATATAGAAGTGGTATGATGAGTGTCCAGCAATAACCTGGTTATTCTAGAGTTCTGTGAGTAAAACTGAATAGCTGGAAATTGGGGACTTCAGCTTGTCTGCAAAATAAATTATATTCTGGCTTGCATCAGGAAAATGCAGAGACAATCCACTCACTATTCTCTACATCTTATATTTAATATGGAAATGTTGCTTGTGTTTCCTCCTGTAGCCAGATGTCCTGGTTCTGTAGCAAGAAGCCAAAAAATGTGCACTCTTTATATTTGCTAGATCAATCCTAGTACTGTTTATAATTTCCAGCTGTTGAAAATTAATTTTAAGTATTATAACTCATTAAATAGGATCATTTTCCCAATCTGATGCTGACTGCAGTAAGATTATAATTTATTACTGTCATTACTGTTATTAAGGCTTAAACTGCAGGTGTGTGTTTGTTTTTATGGACAGCTCTACGCTTGGGGCTACAATAACTGTGGTCAGGTTGGATCTGGATCTACAGCAAACCAACCAACTCCTCGCAGAGTTTCAAACTGTTTACAGGGTAAAATGGTGGTTGGCATTGCTTGTGGTCAGACCTCCTCCATGGCTGTAATAAACAATGGTGAGGTAAGCATTGCTGCATTCTTGTGTTCTCTGTTACTCAAACTTACAAAGTTAAATGTCTGAACATGAAGAAACATTGACATGGATTGCTCAAGTTACAGAGTTGTATTGATGTAATAATGTAGAATTATATTGATAACTTCAGTGAGGCTGCTTTAAGGAAAACTGCAGTTAGCTGGAGATGCTGTCTTTACATCAAACATTCCTTCTTGTGGCAAAGAAGTCTGAAATGGCAATAATTTGAACATTTGTATAAACATGTGTCTTTACTTCAATAGATTGTTTAACATATATCTCAATTATATTTTTTGAAAGCATACACAATTAAATAGTTAATCGTACTGCAAGAATACACTGACTAATCCTGGTTCTTAAACGCATTGCTTAATTGCCAGCAACAAAATTAAATCAAGCTTTTGAAAATTGCCCTAGTGTTGTGCAACTCTTCCATTTCACGAAAGTTTATGATGCTATCTTGCTTCTAGGCATAAACTGTAGCCTCAGTTTTACTACATTTCACCAAGCCTGGAGCATAGCATTTCTTCGAGACTGGAGGAACTATGGAAATCCCTGAGACTGAGATTGTACATACTTTTGTCTTAATGTATCTACCATAGAAAAACTAAAGGAAAAAGTAGAGTGAAACTGGAGACTTCAGTTCAAACTAATCCAATAGCTAATCAGCTGATCAGAATAACTTATTTCTTGTTGTCTTCAAAAATAGGGAAAAAAAGCAATAAGGAAGGAAGGTATAAAAGCCAACTAAAATTTTGACACTGTGAAAGAGGTTTTGATTTATAGGAGGTTTATTGCAAAATTCCTAGTATTTGAAAGACAAATCTATTTTAGAAAGCTTCTTTAAAAGGTAAATGTAGGATTGAAAAATTGAATACAGTCAAGTCATTGCAGTATATATTCAGCCTTTTCTATATTGCTTTTAAAATACTGTACAGTTTTTTAATAATAAGTATTTTTCTGACTTATAATTGATCCTAAGTCTTAAATGTTTTGTACTTCTACAGAGGAGTGGCTTAACTTTGTTTTCCTTTTGCAATCAGGTTTATGGCTGGGGTTACAATGGCAATGGACAGCTAGGTCTTGGGAACAACGGCAATCAACTAACACCCTGCAGAGTGGCAGCCTTACATGGTGTGTGTATACTCCAGGTATGTCTGCTTTCATGTTTCTAGCATCTGCTAGAACTGTCTTTGGAATCTTATACCTGCTTCTGGCTTTCACAGTTCAAATACTGAATTTTCTTAGCTTCTATAAATTATATTAGTCTTAGAAAATGCAAGTAAACTGTAAAATACTTGCTTTTGTAACTGTTTTGAATTATTTAAAATTACCTAGTGTAACTACTAGTAAATTATGCTGTGGATACAAGTTGCTGAATGAATGAAATGCAATAGGCAAAGACAAGAAATGAAGGTAAACAAGGTGTTAAGTTAGATTCTACATTAATATTATAATTAGCTCTTCAAAAGTGAGGGGAGAGGGAAGGGAAGTCAAGTCATGGGTGGAGGGCTGATTGTTTAGTGGTTGGGGCTTGGTTTTGTTTTTTAAATCTTTTTTTCAGCTAAGGAATAAAAGTAAAAATCTAACTTAGTGGGTTTTCAGTAAGGTGCTGTGAAGTTTCATGTGGTAACGTGGGTTGAACAGTTGTTAGCTATTGAACTGCAGCTCTCATAGTTTGTATGGTATTCAAAATACCACAATCTGAAGGTATTTCAGAATTGCGGGATGTGATTATGAAGTTCATTGGGTTTTTTTCTGAAGAGTCTGCAGCTGAAAGCAAGTAAAAGCTAGGGAGACCTTGCAAGAGTGCAGCTAGTTGTTTAGGAGTAACCAACAAATGCTAGATGAATGAAGTTGGGACATTCTCAGTACCTACAGTTAACATTTGTGTTAGCTTTAAGTACTGAGAAGTAGCACATTGTACTGCTAAATGAAGAATGCCTGAGATATTTAACATCAGCTAGACTAAGGTAATACGTGTGATAATTGTGTTTCTGTCTCTGTTCAGTAGTAATGCTTATACATTTACTTACAGATTGCCTGTGGCTATGCGCACACACTAGCACTAACAGATGAGGGTTTGCTCTATGCCTGGGGAGCTAACACTTACGGGCAGCTGGGAACTGGCAATAAAAGTAACCAGCTAAGCCCGGTGCAGATCATGATGGAAAAAGAAAGGTAATCTTGCTGAAGCTGTTTCTGGATTGATAAATCTGAGCATGTGTTATGCTGTCCCTAGCCCTGGAAGCACGCATGTGTAAGGCTTGGTGGATTGTTTTTCTATTGCTCATGTTAGAAGTATAGGGAAGGAGAGTAGCCTACTCTTTACTGTGGACTGAGTGCTTTTTGCCATCTGTAATGATTATTGAAAGTAAAAATACTTTGTATTTATTTGATATTGAAAGGTAAGTAATGGCTAGGTGTTAGGCTATTCTAAATATGGTTCCTTTGGTTAAAAATTTGGATCTATGAAACTGATAAGCCAAGCTTTTAAGCTGTACTGAGCGTGACATGAGGAAAACAATTTTCTGAAAGGCTGCCAATAGCCAATTATGAAAACAGAACTCTGATTGCAAGTTTGCTAGAGCTAAGGGCAGATGATACCACTTTTTTCAGTGGTATCAGTTGTTGGTTTGTGGTTTCTTAGTTTCCTAAAGTCATAAAATAAGTACAACCCTTGTCCACCCTCACTCATCACCTGTGTCATCCTCATATTTGGGATGGCTTTTCTGCTGTTCACCTGCAAACTTGGACCTCAGTCCCATTCTTTCAGCCTCTGTGTGTACCTATAGATTAATGTACCTTAGTTCAGAAACCTCTTAGTCTGTAAATCCCTTAACCTGTAAATCTCTTACCTTGTAATATCCTCTTAACTAGGAAAAACTTGTGGTTGTTTTTTCTGCTCCATTTCTGAACTGTCTTTCTGGGAAGTCATCCCTATTTTTTTCTCGTTTCTCTACACTTGATGTGAAATTAAAAGCTGCACAGTATTGAGAATATAGGTCTTAAAAAATGGTTTGGGGGAAAGAAGGAAGGAACCATTACAACAAAAATCACTGAGGCGAGCCTGGCTTGTTTGTGAAGGAGCTGACACTAGTGAAGCAGAATTAAATACACACTCATTAAAAAAGCACTGTAAGAGAAATGCATATATTTGTAAAGATCAACATTGGCGAGCCTGGCTTGTTTGTGAAGGAGCTGACACTAGTGAAGCAGAATTAAATACACACTCATTAAAAAAGCACTGTAAGAGAAATGCATATATTTGTAAACAGATCAACTTTTTTTCTTAGTAATTTATTTCTCGAGTGAACTAAGGGTATCTCTTGCATTTAGAGCTGTATTTGAATTCAAGCATGGGATTGTAATAAAAATGGCATTTTTTCAATGACTGAAGGAGGGTCAAAGTATCATAGAACTTCTGCTTGGAATCTAAAGGAGAGACAAGTCACTTGAATTTACTTGTCTTGCTTGACTTGGCTCCCATGGAAACAGTGCTGTAAGTGGATGAGCTGTCATTTCCCATGAAGCACACTGCTTCTCCTGGATTTTATATAACTCTTTTGTCATTTATATGTAATGCTGGTGACAGTTCCTTAGGAGGCGGCATTTGATTTTGTCTTGAAGAATGTTGTACAGATAGCCTCTAAGGAAATTTTAGTCTTTATTTTGTGTTAGCTTGGAGGAACAGTCATGAAGGTCAGCTTCCTGATTTTTGGTATGTGTATATTATATATGTGCTTAACATGTTATCCTGTATGTGTACTGTAAGTATAGTGTTTGGATACTGTACACGTGTTACAGTACATGTTCTGCCATGCTTCTTAATTACACTGTAGTTACTCTAAAATTAATTTGTTCTGTTAGGTAAAGAAAGGGTGGGAAAAGAAAGCAGTTTAGGCAGATAGCCATGATGGACAAGAAGTTGTCTGTAAAATAATTACTTAATGATGTCTCATGTAGAGAAGCTGAAAGATCTCAATTTAGCATACAGGTTTGTAAGCTGATAATGGTGTGAAACAACCCATTAGTCATTTACCTACCAGAAATCATTGCACATGCTGAAAGCGATTGTAGATGCTTTCTATGTTTAATCTTGAAATAATTTTAGCACTTAACAATGTGGGGTTTTTTTGCTAAAAATGCTAACTCTTCATGGATATTATTTTGTAAAGGAATAAACATTTTTGTATGCATATTCTTAGACTGCTTGGAAAAACATTTTTTTGTTCCAATTGGTCTGTTTCTGGCACAAAAGCATGAAATCCTTTGATGCATTTTTAGCATGGAGAAAAAACAGGAAAGCGTAGTTTTTATTTTGATCTGACGCTGGAACTTCCTCTAGTTATTCCTTATTGTGTGAATAGAAACATGGAAAATGCCCTTATGATCCTTTTTAATGGAAGTGTGATTCTTCTCAGTTCTTGCAATGTTCAGATAGCAGGATAGGAACTCTGAGCAATGGGAGAACAGAATAGAGAAGTGTGCATCAGGAGCTCTGGTATTTTAAAGATCTGTGTGAAGTGAGTGGAAATACTCCGTAGACTTTTGTTTGAAAAACACCCATAGCTCTTCAAGTTAAGTCTGTTTGTTCACCTCTCCTCCAGTGAAGTGCTATTGATGTTCCTTGCTGAATGTCAGTGTTGAGGAAAGGAAACTAACAGCAAGTTAAGAAGTCAGAAATACTGGCAGTAGGTCACATCTCTGTCTACATACACAAAACAGATTAAAGGCAGGGTAGAACAGTTTCTTAATAAAGATTCATTGAAAAATACATAGGACCTTTATCGCAAAATGGGAGAATTTTTAGAATCTCTTAGAAAGATGTTCTGAAAACTGTTCTGCAAAAATCTTAGTAGTATAACATTTCTGCCTAACTGGAAGTTTTGTAAGCTCCATAAGCATTTCTTCTTGAGAATAAGTGTCTGATATGAATTGATTTTAAAGGAGATAAAAACCAAGCTTTGTTTTGCTTCATTCCTTTCTCATAGTTATGGAAGAAAAAGGAATGTCAGCTGATGAGAATCACATAATTAAGGCAATATCTGATTACAGTAAAATCTACAAGCAATCTGAAAATGTCACTGCAGTTTTTAAAATATTGATCCATCTTAAGCATTCATGCAGGACAAAGAAAGAAGTACAGGAATATAGATGCAGTTTGGTTGGCTGTTATTTTGGTGAGGCATTTGGAAAGTCACTTGATTCTTACAAGGTTTCTTCTGTTTGCAGGGTTGTGGAGATTGCAGCCTGCCACTCTGCTCACACCTCAGCTGCCAAGACCCAGAGTGGCCAGGTGTACATGTGGGGCCAGTGCCGTGGGCAGTCAGTGATCCTTCCCCACCTCACTCACTTTGCCTGCACTGATGATGTGTTTGCTTGCTTTGCTACCCCTGCTGTCATGTGGCGTCTTCTGTCAGTAGGTGAGAACAAGCTCCAGTCTGGCAGCCAGTGCTGTGCTCTCTGTGTACGTTTCTAGCAAGTAGTACAGGGTACCCCTTCCATGGTGGGGTGGTTCCTGCCTCAAGGAGAGCCAGCCATTAAAATGAGCTCTTCTAGCCAGGTTTTTTCTTCTGAAAAAAGCAGTCTGTGTTAGCAGCTAAGGATCCAGAGTGGGCTTAACAAGATAATTTGCCAACATGCATCTGGAGGAAAATACTGTTTTACCATTGCACTGTGAATATTGCATATTTCCTACCTTTGTATAGTTTGTATATTGCTACTTGGAAGACTGCTGCTGACACTTGTTACTTTGGTATTTAACACCTTTGATTTATACGTGTGGTCCAGCTTTCCCTCATTAGTGCTTACCGTTCCAGTATAAATATGAAGGATTGAAGCTCTGTCCTATGTTTCATGTTAGGAAAGTAAAGTAACAGAATTCCAACTTTTCATTTTGTGAGATGATTTCTCTCAGCTTGATTTAGTTCAATGTTTCCCCGAAGACCTGCAGACTTGTAAATAGTAGTCCCTGTATTACAAGACCCTAATATAATTGTTTTCTCTGTTTGAATTCTCTTCTTATACTGCCTTGGATTACACTTTGGCATGCAGTCTTTGTAACCAACAGATAAGCCCAAGCCTTTCTTCTCGATTATCTTTGATTCACATGCTGCTCATTCTTATTTGACCCCAAATATGCTTTTAAGTGCTTAGCTTGCACTTCCTTGAAGACATGAAGGTGTTTTCATCTTAGATCTGCTGCTTCAGTTCTGAAGATTGTTCAGGATAGCTAATCCTTTTTTATATTGAGAACAGATCCTAATTTTGTTAGTCCCTGCACAAAATTGCTTTTTGGAGGGATCACATCCTGAGAAACCTTTTTTCAGACTCAGAAGCTATCTTTGCATGTGGCTTGTCCTAACACAGCTTCTCCATCTTAACTTCTCATTTAGCATCTTATCCCATTTATAGAGGTCCAGATAACAGCATCTCGTCTATAGAGGAAAACTGAATAGTTGTACTACAGAGAGAGAAGATTAGCTTGGAGTGATCTGCTTTTGGGTAAATCCAAGTCTTGTTTTATCCCACTTCTGACTTTCTCCATTCTCTAATCCTCTGGGATGTGTTAATCTTGCCCTCTGTAGAAGTCTGGTGGTTGTCCAGGTCTTTTGACTTTTGCTAATGGTGAAGGCTGTTTAAATGACATCTCTCCAGCTTCAGTACCTTTCAAGTTCCTCATTCTTATTAAGTATTCCCAGACTGAGTATAACAAGGTATTTTAATTTTGTTCCTGTATTTTACTTCCTATTAGCCTTTGGGGGTTCTTCCCCTCTTACTCTAATAATTCTACTTGCTGAATATTTGTATCAAAAGCATGAATTTTGGGGGTATTTTAAATCTTCAGTTTCCATATGCATTTTTTTTCCTTCTCCACCTTTTTTTATTCATGTAGGTTTCGGGGGAAAAAAACCTTTTCCCTTTTTATGTTGTGTTTTGTTTTGTTTTCATTAGCAAGAGCTAACTCTGCATAAAGGTTATTGTTCTACTTCCAGTTATGATGGCTCTGCCAAAAAAATGAATCAGTCTCTCAGGATTGGCTGTGGTGAAGTGCAAATCTGCAGCCTTTATTGAGGAATGAACTTAAGGTATTTGGAGTGAAAGTTGATCTACTGCATAGCTTAAGCTAAGCTGATGACCTAGAAAAAAATCACATGAGTAAATGGAGAGGGATTGGAGCATGGTTTAGTTAACGCTGATGAGATGCAGATTCCATGGGTGATCCACATAAGTGAGTATTTTGTGGCACAAGCATGACTTGTCTGTTACAGCAGTTTGTTATAGCAGTATTTCTTTTTAAATACCAACTAATTTAGCTGTCCCTAATATTGAAGAGTAATCTGTGCATTGTAGATGAACAATACCTAGTCCTGTGTGACACAGGAGACAGGCCATATCCCATTATAGTTTAAATCCTGTTATTTTTCTTTTCCATGCTTCACCACTTAGAACCCATGTGTTTTGAAACACACTTACAAGATGCATCAACAGAACTTCAAACAGTGGGTTAAATTAGGTTTTCTAAGACTTTAGAGTTCTTCCTTTACCACAAGCCTTACTTAATTGTGGTTCAACTCTTGTATGATTAGAGAATGGGACCTCTGTGGGACCAGTGCTATAGGCCTTAATATAAAGAACTGTCAAAGAGCTATGATATCTCAGCTTGGTTGTACCAAGAACACAGTATCTACTGTCTCTCTTCTTCAGCAGCACTGCTTTTGGATTTTCTGTTGTCATAACTGGCTAATAAGCTGAGTATATTGGTGTCTGTGATAGTTCGTGTTAGTGAGCCCTGGCAAAGACCTTAACAGACAACCTGCAAGATATATCCAAACTGCCAGCATAAAAAAGTAGTCAAGTGATGACATGTTGTCTTACACTTGATGCTCAGATCACACCATGTCAGTGTGGTTGAAGTACTGTACACTGTGTCTCCCCTTACCGACAGTTTGCAGGTTGCAGAGCTAAGCTGACCCAGCACAAACGCTGGGCTGCCAGGAGGCTGGCAATTTCATGGGTGGTTGCCAGGTGGAGAATGAGAAAGGAAGTTCTCCAGGTACTTTACTCGGTGCTATGCTACCTCTGTGTGATGAACTGGAACAGGAACTTCTGAGCACTGTTACCAGTAGTTGCTGTGGAGCAGTCTTTGCCAACAGGAATTGGTATTGGATTCATTCATTCTTCCTATTTCACCACTTAAGCCAATGCAGCCCTGATAACTGACCTGTTTTCCTTGACATGCTCTTGTTGAGCTGCTATCTGTAGTTAGTGATGTGTGTGTTATGTTTAAAATGCTTAACATGTTTGGTTTGTTTGTTTTACACTTGTTTCTGTAGAGCATGAGGACTTTTTAACTGTAGCAGAATCTCTGAAGAAAGAGTTTGACAGCCCAGAAACCTCGGACCTGAAATTTCGTGTGGATGGAAAATACATCCATGTCCACAAAGCTGTTTTGAAAATCAGGTAGTGGTCACGTTTCACAGCTCTTTGTTTATATAGAATAAACTCTTACTATTGCATCTAAGGGGGGAGGAGAGTAATGTAAGGGGTAGAAAGAGACCCCTAAACCTGAAAGTTACAGCATCTGTGTATTCATAATCACTTTAAATGAAGTGATTATAAAAAGAGTTGCATCAAAGCTCTCCTTGAAGTGGTCCATCTTCAACTCTGTCTTAAAATGGTCCATATTCAGTTTTCCTTAAGCCTATTTGTTGTTTCCAGAATAAAAAATTCTGTGAAGTTGGGCTGATTTGCAGTGTATACTCTGACATTTCTGTAGCATAGATCAAATAAGTTTTACCTTGATGCACAAGGGTAACAATGGTCACACTATTAGGAACCAAAATGTGGACCACTGGCTGTGATGGGGTATGGTAAAATACTGTAAATATTGCAGAGTGTACCAAATACGTGTTTTAGGGGGACCATAATGTAACATTCCTGTGTTTGTATAATAGTGTTGCAGATGATGTCTTTGTCTCTTAGGTGTGAACACTTCAGAACCATGTTCCAGTCCTACTGGAATGAGGATATGAAGGAAGTGATAGAAATAGACCAGTTTTCTTATCCTGTGTATCGTGCCTTTCTTGAGTACTTGTACACAGACAGTGTTGACCTTCCTCCTGAAGATGCAATAGGTATTGCTTATAGTCCAATTGTCTTACAAAGCAGCATCCACTAAGACAGGGGATGCAGAATCAATTCTAGTCTAGCCTACAAAGCATTTCACTGGTGATTAATTAAGCTGTCTTTAAAATACTGTTGTAGCAAACTTACTGCAGCAAAAGTGATGCGTGCTTAGAAATAAACTGAGCAGTTTTTTCAAGGTTGGAAGAGAAACTATTTATCTGCATTAAAATACTTGGATATTTGACTAAATTGAGTCAGTTATTGTTTAGGATAATATGAAAGAATCTCAGTAGATCTAACAGGGGAAACTTGAACAGCAGAGCAAAGAGCAAGCTGTAATTCAAGCACAGGTTTTAATAATGGTAGGGCTTTGCTTGTGTTGTGGTGCCTGTTTTGTGACAGTTCCACTCTCGAAAGCAGTTAGCTATGTAAATCAGGGGAACAGCTTGCATATTTACAAAGTTTAATAGGATTGTGGCATGAGGTAATAAAAGGCCTTTCTTCCTGTGTAATGGTGAAATACATTTTTCTGAATAGTGACCTACTTGCAGAAAGCATGTTGTAGGCATAGAGAACATTGCATACAGAGTAGACATGCAGCCTGTACCCCAGGAGCATGAGCTGTTGTTGAAAGAGCAGAGATGGTTACAACTGGCTAACATGGTGTTGTTATAATTGCAGGGCTTTTGGATTTGGCTACTTCGTACTGTGAAAACAGACTGAAAAAACTATGTCAACACATTATCAAGAGAGGAATTACTGTGGAAAATGCATTTTCATTGCTCTCTGCTGCTGTCAGATATGATGCAGAGGTAAACTTCTAAACTTCAGTCTCTTAAATAGGTGGTTGCTTTCTGACCTAACTATGGAGAAAAGCAGCCAGTTATCTTTTCATATAAACTCTCACTATCATGTAATGCTGTTTGCCAGTTTCAGAATTTGAGAATGTTGGACTTACCAAAGCTGTATTTTTGCTGAGAGATGTATTTTTTCCCCCCATAAACCAGTACTGGGAAGGCAAACTGCTATACAGATATCTGCAGCATATAGGACTTAAGTCCTAGGCTGAGAATCAGTATCTGTAAATGCTTGTATTGCTTAATTTCATGGTAAAATGTTATGAAGCTGTGTCAAGCTTCATGAGTTACTATTTTGGGGGTGGGGAACAACAAAATATTTCTGAGGATGAAAACACACTAACTCGGAAACAAGGAAAGGGTTTAAATGTAAAGTAGAACCCATAACATTATGAAAAGCAATCTTGTAAACTTCAAATTACTTACTTGTGAGGTTGTATGGTGTGTGTGATGATGGTGGTAGGTTTAGGGAGTGAGTGCAGTTGGGTTTTGTTGGTTGGTGGGGTGCTTTTTTGTTTGTTTTGTTTAGGTACACTCAGTCTCCACAGTAGACTAATGAGATGGCAGGATAGTAACTGCTTTATGAACTTAGTAAACTTTGAAGACAGAAAGCAGTGTGTGAAAAGAGGGGAAGGGTAGAAAAATTTCCCTCCTGCATGCTGTCTGACTTCACTACTAGATGACTAACATACGGCTTCATGAACTAATCAGGATGTATTCCTGGGCTTGCTTTGGCTGTGTTCAGCATAGTATCTGTGCATCACATTTACAACTTCGTGGTTGGTTCATTTTTCACTTGCTACTTATGCTTATAAAACAGTTCTGGTACTCAGTAAATCAGCTCATTGCTTTTTCTTGTGCTTAATGTCCAGCAGTTGGCATGCAGTTACCCTAATTTATTACAGAACCTTGTAGTGTTGCTTGTTTGATACATCTTGCTCAAAGGGCTGTGTTAGTGTCTGAACTGTGGCTTCAGCTCTACTGTGAATAACGATCTCTTTGGTGGGAGTTAATGGAAAATAGGAAGTTTTCTATATTTTAGCCTTAAAAGATTTTTTTCAAGATGGGTCTTCAGTATGTGATTGATTATGCTTGTAAAGGATAGAAGAAATCCGTTTACTGTGCCTTGGCTGTACCTCACTAGCTAAATGAAGTTAGAAGTGAAGTGACAACAGTGGGCTTAAGTGTTACATCAAGGAGGGAGTGGGTTACACACAGGGACAGGGTTTTAGTAAAAAGTGGCTTTCACATGCAGCAATGGTAGATGGGGGCTTGAAATGGCTTGAGTGATATAGTTCCTTCAGGGGACTATGTATCTGCAAGACAACAGTTAAAAGAAGCTGCTTTGCTAGTATAAAATACCTTCATGACATGAAACTCCCTTATACTTTATTGTGATGATTGCCTTGAATTGAAGTGGCTAGAGTTAGGTCAGGTCAGGCTTCTAACTGTAGCTTTAAAAATAATTATTGGATGTACCTTGTGCCTTTATTCACTAAAGTCTATAATAACTACAGTTTGCTGGGAGTGCATCCATCTGCAAATGAAATCCAGCCTTTTTTTATACAGAACTTTGAATTTTCCAAAGTTACTTACTAATACTACAGTATTTCTGTTTATTGTATGCTTCTGTTGCATTGACTTGGAATATGATTTTTTTTAATAAAGCAGTGCAAAATACTGTAATGTGTATGATGTAATTTTGTTTAAAGTGCCAATTCATTTTATTATTTAAGAAAAAAAAAAAAAAGAAACAAACCCTGTGTTCAGTTCTATTAAGCCTGTCTTTTTTTGTTGCCACAAAGATGCCACACAAGTCAAGATCTGCAGCTTCAGAATGTCTGGGGTTTTATTTATTGTTGTGTCAAGGACTCTCCCTGGCAGCAGTTGCTCTAGCTTTCAGTATTGCCCTTAATTGAAAACGTGAATATTAATCAGTCTTTCACACCTCATGTAGCTTAAAGAACTCTGCAATAATTGTGCCTTACCCAGCACCCAGTCTGCTGAGTAGCTAAGGAAGGGTGTGTTCTCACCTATAAAGTACTGGTTCTACCAACTTCTAATACAGAAATTAGAACAGGGTGGGGAGCTGCTGGTTTGTGATGGCTGCAGCATCCTCCCTATTGCAGCTTAGATTTGCACCACAAAGAATAGATTTCCTTCTCAGGAGTTGGAAACAAATAATCTGAGTGAGAATTGTTCTGTGATCAACCTTGTATTGACAACGACTGTCTCTTGGTTTTTTAGACACCCTTTCTCACTCACATGATGGTTGGTTGGTGAGGCTTTCCTAATCCTTAATTGGAAAGTGCTTCAAAGTAGACTCAAATATCCAGAGTCCGCTTTCTGCAAGAATTGCTGTGCTGTGTGGTGCCACAGTCCTGCCTCTGAATCGTTTTTGGGACATCTGTGAAGTACTTTGTAACATGAGTCTGTTTCTAATGCACAAAAAAGACTTCTCCCTAAGCTGTGCTGTCAGTGTCCCGTTGGTACATGCTGGCACTGAGCCTGCTGGCATGTGACTTCTAGGCTTCAGTGACACCCTTCACTAAGCAGGAAGTTAAGCAACCCTAAGTGTAGATATGAGTTTATATTATGGAACAAAAGAGCTGTAGTTTTAAAATCCACAGTCTTGGTGATACATCATTACCCCAAGATCTCTGTTCGTATTGGTTTTTAGTAGCTGTCACTGAATGCAGATGATGAAAATTCCAAGTGGGAAAACTTTAAAAATATATATTGCTCAGAAAAGCTGATTTTTGTGGCTGCAGCTGTATGCTGAGAACCAAATTATAGCTACTTCTCCCTTTGTAACCATATAATAGGAGTAGGATTACTGCTTTCTGTTGCATTTGCATAGTGACTATATGGGGGAGAACACTGAGAACCACTGGGTGAATGTGTTTGTCTAATTCTCTGCAAAGATAAAGCATATAAAGGCATTTGTGCCTGAATGTAATTTTCTGGGATGGAAGCAAAAATAATAAGATATTTTTCCTTTTTTTTTTTTCCTCCCCTTTTTCCCTTTTTTTTTTGTTTTGTTTAGGACTTAGAGGAATTCTGCTTTAAGTTTTGTGTCAATCATTTGACAGAAGTGACACAAACTGCAGCATTTTGGCAAATGGACGGTCGCCTGCTAAAGGAATTCATTGCTAAAGCCAGTAAATGTGGAGCCTTTAAGAACTGAAATGAGGTTGTAAGTTACAGGTGTTTGTAGGGATTTCTTTGCAGTTCCAGCAGGATGTCATAACTGTACAGGTAAAGGCGAGTGTTAGCTGGTCTCTTGTGCCAGAATATGTGAAAGGACACAGTGAAATATTTGCTGCGCTCAAGAGCGAACTGTTTTAAAAATGTCAAGTATTCACTTGCAGTTACCGAACCGGGATGGTGGAACCAGCTGAAGATCTTGGAGAGAGGAGGAAACGCTGCAGTTTCCTGCAGAGGATACCAGCAGGGTTAAAGACTTGCCTTTCTAGCCTAGGAAATCTCAACGCTAGCGCCACCTGTCGGTATTTTCAATTTACTTTTTGGGGTTGGAGAAGAGTCTGACCTGAGCCACTGAATTATGTCATTGAAATCATTAACTTTCTGGGATTATAGAGAAGCAAATGGCAGGGCTAGATCTCTTACTGCATTTGCATGATTGCGAATGAATTTGTCATTTGCTGTGTGTAATTAACCAAATGTATCAGGTGCTTAGAAAATTGTGCACAAATAAATACATCCTCAAAGCCTATGCAAGTGACCTTGAAGAAAGAGGTAACTAGCAAATCTAATTGGAAGTACATCTCTATATTTGGGCATACCTTAATATAAGTTGTAATGTGTACTTTGTGGAATCTGTTCAAGCAATATTTGTAACGGTTAATGGAGAAAATTCCCTTTGGTCAGCTCATTACATTGGTTTCCTTGGGAGGGAAACACTGTTCTGAAAGTGGGGGTTTTGCATTTAAGTGTTGTATAAAAAAACTACATGTAATAAAATTAACTTTTTTGTACCTCTTCACTAGATTAACTTCTTTGAAGAATATTGCAAGATTTTGTGTTACCTACAGTGTTCAAGTTGTTTTATTAAAAAAAAACACAACACAAACCAAAATAACAAACCACCCTAGATTATGTGTTACTGAATCTTACTGATTTCACTGTGTTTAACACCTACCAGTGATCTCAGTTTGAGAGACCAGCAAGTTTTCAGGGACACAGTAATATAGAGCCCAGTGGTTGCAATTGATGGATCAGCCCATGTGACTATAGCCTTGCATCAGGTACCTGTGGACATGCACACCTGCTGCTTTTACTGTGTGCTTTTAAGGTCTTATATCCCCACCAAATCCAGAGTAGAGCAGAGAACCTGGAGCTTCAGCTTTCAAGTTTAGGTTAACCACAGGTCTAATATTGGGGTTATGACTGATAAATTTTGCAAAGCCTGGATTTTTGTATTGCTGATTGAGGGAGGGAGCTGCTGGAGTGTGACAGTGGAAGTTCAGTCTAGGATAGTCCCAAAAAATGCTTCCAGATGTGTTAGAAGTGTTTCTAATCAACAGCTTGTTCTGGATTGCAAACTTCAGACTGAAGGTCTCCTTTGCAGGTTGGAAGACTTGTCATCTAAGCTGCCCTGAAGCTTGTCAATCATTCAGATTGCTTCTATAGGGAAAACAGCTCACATGAGCTTTTATGTCTTTCCTGTGACAGTTGATTTGCATCTTTCTTTGTTCCCTATAGGCAGATAAATTCCCTATATAACTGATAAATCTATTCTCCTTGTTAATACATGTGTTTTAGCTGGGCATCTTCCAGGTGGAATAGCTGAGTCAGGCACTAGACTGGTTGTGTTTCCAGTCCTGGCCAGCCAGCAGGCCTGAACTGTAAAAGCAAGTAAAAACACTACTATTTTGTTCAATTGGGCACAGGTAATAGTTCTACCCCAAGAGCTTATGTTTTGGAAATGATCCTGTGTTTACTGATCCCCACCGTCATCCAGAAGCAGCTTAAAACACATTTTTACTGTTCATGGAGAGTACAGCTGTTCTACCAAGATGGTGCTGCAGCCTGGCAGAACAAAAGGAGTCTGAGCTGTCAAGAGGACAGTGCATCACTCTGGTCCTTCTCTGCTGCTGAGGGCAAGGTGTGGTTAAACCAGGGTGGGACAGGACACCCCTCCTCAGCCATCTCCTGGGCAACAGCACAGCATACATAGCTTTCTGAAAAACTTTATTTGGGTAACCTTTTATAGCTAAGCAATGCTTTTCTGTATTCAAACATATTTTTTTTTTTAAGATGAAACACTTGGAAATTGTATCCTTTCTTAATGGGGAAAGGAAGGTGTGAAGGACCAGGTATTTCCTTACACGAACATGAAATGTCCTTTGAGTCAGCCGACAAAACTGACTTAAAACGGTGTCTCC
>NW_009953495.1:862928-881108 GCF_000747805.2 Chaetura pelagica | reverse complement strand
GCTTGCCTGCCCGCCGCCGCTGCTGCCAAAAGTCCCAGCGCCGCTGCAACCGCCGCGTTTCCAGCGTCTGCACACCTACGGTCCCGGAGCCGCGCACCGACTGTCGCCGCTTTGTGGTGGGGGGGGCGACCTGCGCTTGGAGTGCCCGCAGCTTCTTTGCTACCCAGCTCATCCTACCTGCACTGCCGTGTGGTGAGACAATTCCGGCTACCCCAGCTTATAGGGGAAAATATAATCCAGCCATTCGGGCATACCCCTCCCCTCTCCTTCCAGCACTTGAATAAGATGTGTAACTAAGGTGTACCCATATATGTTTAATGTGTTGTAATCACTCCTTTTGAACCTCCTGCCCCAAATTGCTTTGTTTTCCCCACAATAAACCTTGCTGTTGTTAGAAATTTAGTAAGCACTGAGCGAGTTATTCACTCAAAAAAGTCGGGACATAAGTTCCTGTATCCTCTGTGTGAGGCGATACCCACGTGTGGATCTCTCAGCAAATCCTGATAAGTTAATACACTCCAATAAGGAGACATAATAGGTCACGGATCGTGACAGAAGGTACACAGTCCATCATTTGATCCATTTTTCATTGTACGTGTTTTTTAGAGTATGATGCCTAACCATTTCTGGTCTGCCAGCAAACACTGTTTCAGCACTGCCCTTACAGCAGCACTAAATACATATTAACCAGTTAATTGAGAATAATTTCATTTTAAAAAAAGCAACTCACAAAGTCTTGTTTATAATTCAGAAGGCTTCTTTGAGTGCAAGTTCTGCTGATTTATCTTCTTTGGAAAGCCAAAGCAGCAACCTGAACCTTACAATGTGACTGTCTGGATGCAGACAGTGAAGCAGCTACCCCATAGTTAGGAGAGGGCTCCCACAGTTAAAGTGACTTTAACAAGTGTTCTGTGGCAGCTGATGCTGCCTTTGAGAAAAAAGTTCATTGGAGTGTTTTGCTGAGCTTTAAAAAAGGCCTATAACACTCATTGATCTGTGGTAAAAATTTTAAGAACAGGACAACTTAAAATTATTGCAACAGTGAGGTATAAAAATGAGTAAAACACCCAGTTCTGGCTTGTGTCCCTGTCCTGGGAGCGGGGGAGGGAATGACACACACACTGACCAGACGTGCTCTACGGTTTCTATCATTAGAAAATCCTAAATATTGACACCATCTCATACAGACCAAGGGGTTATTCGGACATGGTACTAGATGTACTAGCAGTGCTCTCTTGGGCAGGAAGGACAACTTCTTTTAAGTCCTGAAGTAGTTCAATCTTGGAATCCAGTTTTTTCCTATTTTCCAGAAGTTCCTGGATTTTTTCCTCTGTTCCTATTAGGAAAAAGGACAACATTTTTTATTCATATGTAACTTATTCATTTAAAATACATGTTCTATGTGCATAAATGCTGTAGGGGGCTACTGATGCTTAGTTTAACCTACACTAAAACCTCTGCCTTTCTGAAACAAAGTCTTCAACTTGACAACCCCTCACATTGGTGTCCCTGTGAAGAAATGGACTGTGGGGTGTAGGAGAGACTTGCTGAAGCAGCCAAGTGTCAGAGCAAAACATGGCACAGCAGTTTACAGACTTTGTCATCCTTTCGCTGTAAACTAAAAACTAGCTACATTATGGATTTCATTTAAACCATCAGAGCACATGTAAAAATGATTTGTTTAGTAACTCAATGTTACTTGCCATATAAGCTTTACCAGTTCCATTTTCAGAATCCCTTTGTCTGGGGACTCCTCCAACAAACATGCATTTAACTCTTTAAAGATAACGTCTCTTGAATGACACACTTAAGTCACAAGCCTCATGGATTTTAGCCAACAACAAAACTAAACCTAGAAAGAGATGGACAACTGCATTCAACAGCTAGATTCCCAGAAACATGACTCAAGAGCATTTCATGTTCCTGCTCCTGGCAAAATAGTTCCTGCCAGTATGCCAATGGGACTGACTGAGTTCCTTCCCTTTATTTGTAAAGCCCTGTCTGCCTGGGTTTCTGCTTCCATCTACTGCTTCCATTTTCCCAATGTTGAAGATGATAGAAATCAGCAAGAGCTCGGTAACAGGTCTTGCTGAAATTCAGAAGCATCACCATAACCTTACATTGCTAATTGCAAGTTTTACATCACAGAACTATCACTGTTGGAAAAGACCTCTTAGGATCACAGAGTCCAACTGTCCATCCAGGATATTTAAATAAAAAACAACACCAAAAAGCAAAATAAAAACCAACCCAACAAACCAAAACCAACCAACAACACAAAACCAGCCACCACGGCCACTAGAGCATGTCCTGAGGTGCTTTGGTCCTGCACTTGTGTCACAACAACCCCATGCAGTGCTACAGGCTTGGGGAAGAGTGAAGAAAAGGACCTGGGGGTGCCGGACGACAGCCAGCTGAACATGAGCCAGCAGTGTGCCCAGGTGGCCAAGAAGACCAGCACCATCCTGGCTTGCATCAGGAATAGTGTGGCCAGTAGGAACAGGTAAGTGATTGTCCCCCTGTGCTTGGCACTGGTGAGGCTGCACCTCAAGACCTGTGTGCAGTTCTGGGCCGCCCCACCACAAGGACACTGATATGGTGGAGAATGTCCAGGAGGGCAAAAAAATGGTGAAAGGTCTGCAGAAAAGTCTTATGAGGAGCGGCTGAGGGGACTGAGGTTGTTTAGTCTGAAGAAAAGCAAGCTGAGGGGAGACCTCATCTCTGCAATTACCTGAAATGAGGTTGTGGTGAGGTGTCGGTCTCTTGCCCCTAGTGATTAGCGATAGGACAAGAGGAAATGGGGTCAGGTTGTGCCAGGGGAGCGTCAGATTGGGTATCAGGGAAACTTTCTTTCCCAAAAGGGTTGCCAGGCACTGGAACAGGCTGCCCAAGGAAGTGGTGGTAATGGTGTAATGGTTAAGAGTGGGGAATAGTTAGAGTGGCTCCAGCCACTCATCCCTGTTCAATCTGAATTACAGAGCCTGAACCATTATTAACTGTTTATCTACTTTTTTTTGGAGCTTTTGGCCTTCTGCCCCCCCTGCTCCTGCCTCTTTGTTCAGAAAGCCCATCCCTGCTGCTCTCTGTGTGCGTGCACGGAAGGGTCTGTGTGTGCACACCCTCTGGTAACGCATTTTCAGTCATGTTCCCCAGCCTGTGTGGCTAGAAGAACTACCAGGCAACCTTGGGGGAAAAAGCTGGGCATGTACCAGTGGGAGCTGAAGGAGCTCCTAGAGAGTATTTGGATGCAAATTAATAAACTCAGAAATTGACAGAACAAAGAGCAAACATGATGATTCTGTTACTGTATTCAGCAGACAGGTGACCCACATGTGGCTTCATCTCTGTTTCCAATATAATGTGGCAGAAACAGGAACAGCCCAGAGAAATAATGTCTCTGATGGGAATGCCTGGCCTGTGGGAGCACTTTCATAGGAAGGCAGATAACAGATTGTGAACCTTCCACCTCACACAGGAGATGACCTAAAGGGAAGGAACATGTTTTTCCGTAAAATCAGGAATGGTCTAAGGAATGTGGACCTGGAATGACTGCATTTGCTCCTCCCTAAGGCAAGTGGTAAGGGGTTCTTGGTGGAGTGTCTGCACAACTGTTTTAAAACCAAGTATCCCTGCCTTTGCACAACTGAACTGCAGAATTCACTGCCACAGATGCCCCAAAAACAAATGCTACCAAGGAGCTCAACAGCTACTGGACAAAGTGCTGACCCACAGAGAGAGAAGATGAAAGGTGAGGGAGGTATCACCCCAAGCAGAACACAGGACAAATAGAACACAAACCTTCAGTCACTTTTCCTTGGAGGAGAGAACAAGAACCTCCAACCTAGAAACTTGAAATTACTGAGGAGAAGATGGCTGGTCCCATATGAAAAGTTTTAAAAGCAGTCAGGTGTGCAGCAAAGCTGCAGAAGAACCATTTATCCTTGTACATCAAAGACATTTTAAGAAGCAAAATCAACAATTACAGTTCAGGGTAACCTCACTGTGCTGACACATAAGGCTTTACAACAGGTTTTGCCTGATGGTCCTGGAAGTGAAAAAAAGATAACATTAAAAAATTCACTGAAGGTAAAGCATGTCAGATGACCCAAAATCATTATTTCCAGGAGAAAGATCAAAGATGACACAGGATTCCTACTTTTTTTAGTGCTAGACTTTGAACGTCATCACAGAGACTCGCTAGCTAGAGCTTAGAAGACAGATTAAGACCCCCCCCCAAAAAAAGGTTAAAAAACTGGTGATTTCCTTCCCTCCCTGGTTTCACTAGTGACCAACATTGTTTTCATTCCTTTCTGACCAGTTCACTTTAAGAGCTCCTCTTGGATCAGTTTTGGAACCAACCTTGATGTGTGTTTTCATTATTGGCCTTGAAGTTAAAAGTAGGCTGATGGTTTCAGAAGATTCTCTGGTACAGGAAGAACTGAGCTGCTCAAGGATTGGGGAACTGGAGAGGGGGCAACTTTTACACAAGACAATCACGTGGGTGTGTGCACATAGGTGCTGATACCTGTGAGCTGAGAAGGGGATGAAATAATTGATGCAGCTGGGAAAGAAACAAGCGTGATGCAAGGTTGTTTCCATGAGTTTTCAGCAGAGATATTTTAATGCTCTCAGATGAGGTACTGGTGGAACCTTGTGTCGGATAACTCTGCAAAAACTCCCATTTCCAAAAGAGGAATCAAAGTGTGAGGTCAGGAGACAGGAGAGAGGACCTTGGCTTTTTCATTCTAGTGAAGGGGAAATAGCACGTCAGCAAACATCACCTTCACCCACTGGACCTCAGCACTAGCTAATTAAAACCCATTTCCCTTTTCACAAGGCCAAACTGAAGCAGAAATTAGAACAAGGTTGCTACTTGTTAAAGAGGGAAGTGGGAGCAGAAGACTTGCCTATCTGAAAAGCAGTTTTAACCTTGTCCCTTACAATAGCCCAGGCTGAAGTCCAAGCCACAGAGCTTCCTTCCCCACTGGTCTTCCCAAGCTATCCCTCCTGTTTATCATTTCACTCTGTGAGCACTCAGCTTGTTTTTAAGACCACGTCATAGTGGCCATCAGGTCCCGGGAAGTTCTGCCCATAGCATTCAATGCTCTTAATTGAAACACGGCGGGCAGTGTGAGCAGCGTTCCTCAGCAGGGAGCAGAGCTGAGACCCGGGCAAGCTGCTGGAGGGAGGCTGCGCAGGAGGAAGGGAAACAACCTGCAGAAGCAGGACACCAGTGCACCCTGCAGGAGGGAAGCTCCTCTGAGGCGGGGACCCTTCGTCTGTGGAACCGTAACTTGCCTCCCCCTTCAGGCCAGCCAGCCAAATTTAACATACTGTGCTGCTAAAGATTCAGGTAGAAATGGCTTTTATTCAATTATCTGCAGAATGTTGAAAAAAAAAATAAAATTCCTTGGAATTTTCATTTGACATAGTTATTCTATCAAAATTCTCAGGAAAATAACCTCACTGCCAAAAACCATACCAACTGCTAGTGCTCTGACAGCTTTTTTCACATACCTGAGTGAATATTTGTCAGGATATTTTCAAACAGTCCACAGTCGAAGAGTGACATCACTGTCTCTTCATACTCTGGGGAAAAAGAATTTGATTTCATGTTACTGAGCGAAGGGTTTACAGAGCCCTCGTGTTACTGCAGAGCCCTACATGAGAAGTAGCACAAAACAGTAATTACTTATATTATATTGATTGCTTGAGGTTTTAGGATGTCTCCCTTCTCATATAGTCTCTGCAAAAAAAATATATATGTATTGAGAAAGAAGGATTAATTTGTCAATTCCAGGTTGTTGGTTTTTTAAGTTTCATAAAGAAAATAGCCATTATTCCTTTTTAGGGTCTGCACCCCAAGAACAATCTGTTTAAAAATGAGCAACATACTTTAAGTCACATTCCATTCCAGGGCTGTCCATGCAATGGCAGAGCTGACCATTCCCATTGCTCTTGACTGATCATGTGACACATGGGATGGTGCTACCACTGTTCAACGTTAAAAACCAGCCTGGAATTGTGCCTCAGCTTCATGACTGAGGCTTCCAGTGAAAAACAAAACCACAACACACCTAGAGAGTTTGTGTGGCTGGTAAGAGCTTTGCTTAATGGTGAAGTCCTTTGAAACCCCAATGTAGAATCATAGACTGTGTGGGGTTGGAAGGGACCTTTAAAGGTCATCTAGCCCAGCCCCGCAGCAGTGCACAGGGACCCTGTTAACTAGATCAGGCTGCCCTGAGCCTGGTCAAGCCTGACCTTCAATGTTTCCAGGGATGGGGTGTTTCCTGGACTTCATTACTGTCTCCAGCAGCTGCTGACATGTTACATGCAAACGCTGGTGAGGAAGGTTTAGTGGGTTATTTCACATAAACCAGCATTTGTTACAGACAGTATTACTGAGAATTTTGTAAATCTGGGGGGACAACAGCAGAGGAAGGTTCAACATTTTATTTTTTAACTGTGTTGCGGACTAAGCAGCCTCAGGATGGAACCCTCTGAGAACAATGTGTTTCATACAAGTTGATACTCAAACCAGTGAAACCCCCAAATATACATGAACAGCTAACTAATTGTTCTAACTAGAAGTTCTAACTAATCATCCAAAGACTTAAAAGTACATACTCAGAGATTTTTCCCTCAAAAAGGAGTGCTGATATTAAGAGATAGCTGGTCCCTCTGTGAAGCTGGAAGAACAACAGAGGCATGTTGTGTTTACTATGCTGTGATCTAGCAGACTATTTTATATGGCAACTAGGATTGTCTTGAAGTGGTTTGGTAAGAACCAACAAGAAAAAAAACAAACAAAAAGAATCCATTTATGCATCAGAATTTGATGTTGTTTCCTTTTTTCTTCAACTGAATCTGATAGTTTATATTCTCAATGAATAATCTGAGTAACCCATCTGAGTGTTCCTGTGGGATCTACTGTACGTGACCCTGCTCTGGCAGATGGGTTGGACTAGATGATATTCAGAGGTCCCTTCCAACCCTGACGACTCTCTGACTTAGGATCCAAGGAAAACATGGCATTCAGCTCAGCATTTCTGCTTTGAGAGCAGAGTCCCCCATGGGTCTCCATACCTGTTTCTGAAGTGTTGTCATCCATCAGTTTTTCCTGTGCCAGGTGAAGTGTGTCCAGCATCTCTTCAAATATGTCATCCAAAAGCCCAGCTTGCTTGCATTTCCTAACAAAGTCTATTTGGACTGTTAAAACACAAAAAGAGACTCTTAGACAGAAGTCAGCTGTAAAGTGGGCTTTACCTGCTTGCTTCAGAAACTAGAACTTTGGCTAATGTTCCCCTTCCAGTAACAAATACTTGTGCAAATCCCTGCCTCCTCCAGCCACCCATTCAGCAACAAAAACTTGGTCAGGTAAACATAAGCATTGCACTGGGTAAAAAATTCCCTAAGCTCTAGATTTGGCTTAATTGATCAAAAGCAAATACCTCCATGACTCTAAATCCATCATTCCTAAAGCCTCCTGATACCTCCCTAGCATAGGAAAGCAAGTGATTTGCCTTGGTTCTGTTTTTTCTCCCAATCCTCAGCATCACACTGTGGATGGAACAGACTAAAGGATAGAAAACAGTGCAAGAAGTGAAACAGTATTGGATTTATTAGGAAAATTAAGGCTATTTTACTCAAGTGATCCTGGCATTAAACTCATGTATTACAGCCCATTTTACACATCCACTTTGTCAGGTTTGGATTGCCAGAGAAATCCCTGTATTTTTTCTCATCTCAGAGCAACGGGTCAGTGACAGGTTTCAGTGAGATCAATTCACTGGGCTATTCAAAAGGAGAGAGCTACCAGCTCACAGAAGTCTGCCAGTCTCTACTAAAAACAGTGTTACTTTTTACTGGAGACATTTGTGAGAAAAGAAATGTCCTTTCACTTACTCTAGATGCCCTAGAAGTAAGCCAGGATATTTTTTAATAGTAAAAATTCAGGAAAAACATTAGGCAGCTACCTATGGTTATAATGCCATGCCCATATACTAAACATAACCATGGGAAGGTGAATAATCATCACCAATGCCTTCCAAAATTTCAAGTGACAGTGTCATCCTGACAAGCAACTGCAGCAGGATTTTTGGGGTAACAGGAAAACCCCAGAACTCAGGGATAGGTCCAGTGATTGCTTTCACTGCTGTAACACTGTACTTAGGAAGTAAAATACTGTGCTGTGTGAAGCACCTTGTGCACACCTAGAGTTCAAAAGACCAGACAAGCACCCAGTGGCTGCAGAACTGCAGCAGCATTTAGGGAGCCCCTTTCCCACCCAGTGAGCCAGATCTCCTGTTCAAGGTGCCCTGAACTCCCCTCTTGCTGCTGGGTTACTGCTCAACCCCCCTTCTCACAGCACCTCCTCCTTCTGCTCACCCATTCCAGAGCACCACCTGGCAGAATTGCATCCCTGTCCTTCAAGAGGGGCTCGGCACAAGGAGACCAAGGTGAAGCATCAATTATTCCATTTTAAATGTAATGGTATTGATGTGGTGGAGGAGGGTCAGGCTGAGCCACACCTGTTTGCTGGAGACACACCCCTGGACACAGCAGACAGCCAGAGCAGGGTGTTATAAGAATTCCAGCTGGATTCACCAGCTGACATCACACAGCAAGTCTCGGCAAAGCAGGGAGATCTGTTTGCTGCCCAGTGATTAGAACCTGCACAGTCATCTTGCAAATCAGACTTCCGCTCCCTTGCCAGAGCTTGGAAAGTCACTCATCTCAGGAGAATTGAGAAATATATTTGCAGCCCCTCTGCTATCAACCATCTCTAAGCTCTGAACTTCAGCATAATGATCCCAGCACCTCCTGGCTGTTCTATAAAGGGAGTTGCACCTTTATGCCTGTTGTTTTTTCTCTTCAGTATTCGTAAACTGTTTTCTTCTGCTGTCTCTTCTGTGCTCTGTAAGAAAATAAAAACAAAATTTTTACATCATGCTGACATTTACTGCTGTTTTCATCATCTCACCTCTACATTAGCAGATAGAAAACAGACCATATTTGTGTGAACACAGTCAGTTTCTCTGAACCTTTAGAAATATTCCTCTCTAGACATCCAGTTTTTAAAAAGGGAAACAAACACTGGAGAAGTCCAACACCCTCCTTAATTATTACTGCATTTGCAAATAGCACAGATGTTAAAAAGTGCCTCCTCCTAATTCTCAGTGCAAATGATGCTTAGTTCCCTAGACCAGATGGAATACTAGAAAGGATCTGAGAGGAGAGGGGCAGTATTTTCCTTTGGACAGGATGCAGTCATTCTGTGCTGTTCTACATCATACCACAGTACTACAAATGATTCTTAAGCTCTGACTCTGAACCACCAGTGTAAAAATGCATTGCTTACACAAAGGTAAACTATTTATCCTGCAGTGATAAATCCTGGAGCCCCTCAGATTACTTGCAGTGTTTGTACTGACTTCCAAGATTGCTAGCTCTGGAGAGCAGCAGAAACACGTTACCTGGGTCAAAGGAATCTCAGTTATGTTACCACAAACATAAGTGGATTTACAGCTGAGAAATTCTTGGAGACAAATAACCTGTCCTTATGGAAGTGGTACGCAAAAGCTGCCAAGATGGTTCACGTCCCCTCACACAAACTCCCTTTAAACTCAAGACCTGAGAAAGGCAGTTTTTCCCTAGGAAAGCTGAATGCTAATTCCTCTAAAAAAGAGAAATTCTAACCCCCTAAGGGTCAATGGGAGTTCCCACAAATACTTCCACGGAGCCTAGAGAATCACCTCAAAAATTAAAATAAGCTCCATTTACAGGTTTTCTAAAAGCAGCCTCTAAAACAACTTCCCCAGCAACCAGAGGGATGCTCAGTTTGGTAGCTCCCAAACCCTTGGGAAGGCCATCTTCACCAGCAGAGCTGAGAACTGCCTGATCTGCAAAGACAATGTGCCACACTCCCCATGAGCAAAGGCTCACAAACCTAGTTTAAAAGGCTAAGCAACCCATGAAAAGAAGTGTTTCATGGAAACTGTGTCAAGCCCTAAGCAACTATGAGGGATGTAGAACTCCAAAGAAAAGAAGCCCCCAAAGGGAAGCTCCTTCTGGTCATGTCAAGATCACAACCACTGAGTCAGCCTGGTTTGGAGATTCCTGTGGTGTTTGTGCAATGTTACCTTAGGGCAGCGCTGGCTGTGCCTTGAAGCAGCTCCAAATGTGAATAGTTTTGTTTTGACAGATCAAAACAAGGCAGCTCAATAGAAAAAGTTATGGTTTCTGTGAGGAAGTCTGATTCTGAATACACTGTCTAAATACTGCACTAAAAAAGCCTTTTGCTGTAGCAGATGTGGGTTGACTGCTAGAAAAACTTGAAGTCAGCATTACCATCTGTTGTGCAATGGTGGGAGATTTCAATGCACGTCTTCTCCTCTTGCTAGCTGCATCTAGGAACCAAGAAACAACAAAGTAACCAATATGTCAACCTCAGCACATCATTCCAATTCTCTCTTTTCCCAAAAAACTATAAAAGTGAGGCACTTTGGGTGGCAAGGCAAGAGTATGCTTCAGGTTTCCCGAGATACCCGATATTTCAGTGGAATTCTCATTATTTTCCTGTAAGAGGAATTACAAGGCTGAACCACTGGGAAGAAGTGCAAACCACCACAGCATCAGGGTATCATTCTGCCTTTTTAAACTCAATATAAAGCAAACTCTGTTTTTTAACATAAAATTTTTGATTGTAGTAGAATGAACTGATTCTCCCCAGCAGCAGCACTAACTCTACATGGGAAAATCTTCACACAAAGTTTACGAAATATGACTGGTTTGGGTTTTTTCCAATCAATCCTTGTTTATGTTAATACACCCTGAATACTAAGACTACATAAAGAATTATTTTAGGTGTCCTAAAGACATCTCAATGGCATCAGGATTTCCATGGACATAATGACCACCTAAAAAGCCTCCAGGGCAATTTGACTTGCAAGATGAATATTGTTTAAGCTACTGAGTGTTTTTAGTGAGGTGGCATGAGATCTCTGCAAAATGATTTCCTTTCACTCCAGCCTTTCTGTCAGCATGCACCAGCCACTCCCCAACATCCTAACTGGTAGCTGTTGAGAACACCTACAGCATTGCAGGCAAAGAAGTGTAACTCTGGCAAGGAAGACATGGAAGGAGAAGAGAAAGCCAGAGGAGTTCAATCACCCAAGCAAACCTGTGGGTTTGAAGGAGGCCTACAGGAAAGCTGGGGAGGATTATTTTCAAGTGCATGTAGTGACAGGATGAGGGGCAATGGCTTTAAATTGGAAGAGGGGAGATTTAGGTTAGACATTAGGAAGAAATTCTTTAGTGTAAGGGTGGTGACACACTGGCACAGGTTGCCCAAGGACACTGTTAATGTCATCTCCCTGGAGGTGTTCAAGGCCAGGTTGGATGGGGCTTTGAGCAATCCGATCTAGTGGGAGGTGTCCCTGCCCATGGCAGGGGGGGTTGGAAGTAGATGGTCTTTAAGGTCCCTTCCCATGCAAACCATTCTATGACTCTATGATTACACATCCCCCTCCTGTTTAATTCTACACCCTCTGGACAGCAGTTAGTAAGGTTTTTCCTATTAGAAATCCTCCAATTAAGAGGAATGAGCAGCTACAGGGAGGTGGCTGAAACAAGACTGGTTTTGGGCTACTCTTCTTTGAGCAGGATGCTGTACATTTGCATTTTTCATAGCCTGAAAGGGAATCATAGCCTCTCACTTCAGCCAAAATAAAGCTGGGTGGCCTAATTTGGAGCAGTCTAGGGGATGCTGGTGTAGACACAAAGGGTTGCTTGCTGTCAAGCAGGACATCTTTGATCTGTGGTAGGATTTTCTCAGCTCTTCTTGGTGTTTGCTTTAGGGATGCCTTATGAAACAAGCAGAACACAGTCTGAAAAGCAGCCCAGCTGCTCCCCACAGTGTTACTCACTTGCTTACATTTGTCAGCCTTTACTCTGCGTGTATCTAACATTTCCAGTTAAGCTGAGGTTGGAGACTGTTTCCAAGTCCAAACTGTACAGAGCTGTAAGGAGACCTCTTGGATCCTAAGGCACCCTATCCCCTTCCAATCACACAGAAGAGCCCTGACTTTCCAGCACAGGAATGTTGTCTGGACCACGAACAAGGGGATGTTCCTTAACCCCATCTTCTCCAAGCTACCAGGGAAAACAAGCCTGGAGAGGCAGCCCTTTTGCCCAGCTTCTGCTCTCAACCCAGGGCTGGCTCAGCCTGCCCCAGAGGAAGAGCTCAGCTACTTTACCTGAGTTGGATCCTGAAAGTCACAACTTTGGAGCCACAGTGCTTCTATCTTAGCCTGTCTCACTCCCCGCCCTGTGTGGATCTGCAAACACTCAGCACAGGTGTCTCTGCCTGCCCAGGAGGGCCAGGACTGGGCCAGACAGAGTACCTGCTCCTTCAGCCAACTTACCAGCAGATACCTCCAGCTATTCTGAGCACCAAACATGCATCTGAGACCCGCTCAGAGGCAGGAGACATGGGTCTTGAGGAACCAAGTGTCATTTGCCCAACTCTCACAGCTTCTCCCCACCTCCTGGGGTACAGCTACTCTTTCAGACAGAGGTGGGAGAAACTTTTTCAGGAAGCACAGCAGACACTGCTGGCAAAATCCATTTACCCTTCATAAAGAGAGCACCTCCAAACTACGTGCCTCTGGAAGATCTCCTCTAGGACAAACTGTTTTCTCGGGTAACAGGCTGTACATTGCATATGCAGCACTTGAAGACACCAAGACCTTCAAGCTTGCAAGATTTAACTCTTCCTTATGAAGGACGTTGTCTCCAGAGCTGGGCCTAATATCGTAATCTTATCTCATACTGGAAACAAAGCAATCCTGGCCCAGTCTAGTACTTGTGCAGGAGACCATCTGAGACCCTGGACAGACCCAAGGCAGACCCAACAGACTGACAACCAACAGACCACAAAAATCTAATTAATTTTTAACAGGGCAGGAATATCAGGCCTCTTAACTATGGATAAAGTAAAAAGCAAAATTGGTTAAGTGAAATAAGTTGTATTTGGTTAGTGAACCACACCAGTATTGGGTGTTAAACAGACTGTACGTCCGGCAGAGAAGCCGCTATGACTACAAGTGTAAAGGACAATCACCCAAACTGTCCCTTGAGTGGCACCAGGGGGGAGCCAGACTTCGCCAAGGCGACTAGCCAAAGTTTGCTGGACTTCTGTGGGAGCACCACCCTCACCATCAGTGCTCCTAGTGTGAATGAGCTTAACTTCAAAGGGAAGGCCAGTCTAGAACCCACTCAGCTTTGAGCAGGATTGTTTGCATTTACAAAGGCACAGCTAATTCCATGAGATTCCTGACTACCACTGAATCAACAAGGACCAGGACTGCCAATTTAAGCTGATTTTCCAAAGCAAAGGAAGCAATCCTTAAACAGGGGTTGTATAACCCATTGTTACACGTATAAAGCTCTTTGGGATCCTCCAGAATGAAAGGTCCTATTTAAAGAACTAAGGCAGTGAACAGAGAAGATGCAAATGCAAACATTTTAACCTAAGGAGAGATAAAAATCCCAAGGTGACCCCTCCTGTAACAGTCCTCTCTTTGCCAATCCAGTGCAAGCCTGTGCCTCAGTGTGGCCCTCATATCTCACATGGATTTTACAAGCTGCTTGGGCCTACCTGCCTGCACAGAGTCAGAATAATTCCTTGAAGGATCAGGTCCACAGTGCTTTAAGTCAGTTTTGAGAGAAATTTAGGGTCAAATATAAACATTTCCTACTTAAAAAAACCTTCTCAATTTTTTGTGTGTTGGCATGGATCTCAACCATGCCACTCCAGCAGGGTTAGAAATCTACTGCTCAATTATAAAGGTGGAGTAACATTTATTTTGTTCAAATGAGTTACTGACTGTAGGATACAAACTTTTACAACAAATTAAATCAATGAAGCCATTAAAGAAACTCACCATAGTGGTTGGTCCTATTGTCTGGGTCATGTTTTGTGCAGAACACTCTAAAATTTAAGTTCAATTTTAAGAAAAAGAGAAAAAGTATTAATAAATATGTAAACAGAGTTATGCTGACTGATTTAAACATATTTTCCCTTCTTTTCACTGAGTGTAAACCAAAAGATACTCAAAAAAATTATCAGGAATTTTGTTCAGCATTACCCACCTAGGAAAGCACCTGCTGTAAAGTCAAACACACATGCACAAGAGTCTCAGTGGACTCTGAACACTGAAACTTTGAATCCTCAGTTCCATTATCCCACTCTGTTGCTCACTGTTCCTGGGCTGCACCCAAAGAAGCATGGGCAGCAGGTCAAGGGAGGTGATTCTGCTCCTCTACTCCATGCTCGTGGGACCCCACCTGGAGTACTGTGTCCAGTTCTGGAGCTCTCAACATAGGAAGGACATAGAGCTCTTGGAGCAAGTCCAGAGGAGGGTCACAAAGATGATCAAAGTGCTGGAGCACCTCTCCTATGAAGACAGGCTGAAAGAGTTGGGGCTGTTCAGCCTAGATAAGAGAAGGCTCTGGGGAGACCTTATAGTGACCTTCCAGTACCTGAAGGGGCTACAGAAAAGCTGGGGAGGATTTTTTTCAAGCGCATGTAGTGATAGGATGAGGGGCAATGGCTTTAAATTGGAAGAGGGGAGATTTAGGTTAGACATTAGGAAGAAATTCTTTAGTGTGAGGGTGGTGAGACACTGGGGCGACTAGCCAAAGTTTGCTGGACTTCTGTGGGAGCACCACCCTCACCATCAGTGCTCCTAGTGTGAATGAGCTTAACTTCAAAGGGAAGGCCAGTCTAGAACCCACTCAGCTTTGAGCAGGATTGTTTGCATTTACAAAGGCACAGCTAATTCCATGAGATTCCTGACTACCACTGAATCAACAAGGACCAGGACTGCCAATTTAAGCTGATTTTCCAAAGCAAAGGAAGCAATCCTTAAACAGGGGTTGTATAACCCATTGTTACACTTATAAAGCTCTTTGGGATCCTCCAGAATGAAAGGTCCTATTTAAAGAACTAAGGCAGTGAACAGAGAAGATGCAAATGCAAACATTTTAACCTAAGGAGAGATAAAAATCCCAAGGTGACCCCTCCTGTAACAGTCCTCTCTTTGCCAATCCAGTGCAAGCCTGTGCCTCAGTGTGGCCCTCATATCTCACATGGATTTTACAAGCTGCTTGGGCCTACCTGCCTGCACAGAGTCAGAATAATTCCTTGAAGGATCAGGTCCACAGTGCTTTAAGTCAGTTTTGAGAGAAATTTAGGGTCAAATATAAACATTTCCTACTTAAAAAAACCTTCTCAATTTTTTGTGTGTTGGCATGGATCTCAACCATGCCACTCCAGCAGGGTTAGAAATCTACTGCTCAATTATAAAGGTGGAGTAACATTTATTTTGTTCAAATGAGTTACTGACTGTAGGATACAAACTTTTACAACAAATTAAATCAATGAAGCCATTAAAGAAACTCACCATAGTGGTTGGTCCTATTGTCTGGGTCATGTTTTGTGCAGAACACTCTAAAATTTAAGTTCAATTTTAAGAAAAAGAGAAAAAGTATTAATAAATATGTAAACAGAGTTATGCTGACTGATTTAAACATATTTTCCCTTCTTTTCACTGAGTGTAAACCAAAAGATACTCAAAAAAATTATCAGGAATTTTGTTCAGCATTACCCACCTAGGAAAGCACCTGCTGTAAAGTCAAACACACATGCACAAGAGTCTCAGTGGACTCTGAACACTGAAACTTTGAATCCTCAGTTCCATTATCCCACTCTGTTGCTCACTGTTCCTGGGCTGCACCCAAAGAAGCATGGGCAGCAGGTCAAGGGAGGTGATTCTGCTCCTCTACTCCATGCTCGTGGGACCCCACCTGGAGTACTGTGTCCAGTTCTGGAGCTCTCAACATAGGAAGGACATAGAGCTCTTGGAGCAAGTCCAGAGGAGGGTCACAAAGATGATCAAAGTGCTGGAGCACCTCTCCTATGAAGACAGGCTGAAAGAGTTGGGGCTGTTCAGCCTAGATAAGAGAAGGCTCTGGGGAGACCTTATAGTGACCTTCCAGTACCTGAAGGGGCTACAGAAAAGCTGGGGAGGATTTTTTTCAAGCGCATGTAGTGATAGGATGAGGGGCAATGGCTTTAAATTGGAAGAGGGGAGATTTAGGTTAGGCATTAGGAAGAAATTCTTTAGCGTGAGGGTGGTGAGACACTGGCATAGGTTACCCAGGGAGGCTGTGGAAGCTCCATCCCTGGAAGTGTTCAAGGCCAGGTTAGATGGGGCTTTGAGCAACCTGGTCCAGTGGAAGGTGATCCTGCCAATGCAGGGAAGTTGGAACTAGATGATCTTAAAGGTCCCTTCCAACCCAAACCACTTCTTGATTCTATGATTCAAATCCTGAGTCCGACATATTTCCCCTGGTGTGGCCATCACTGTGGCAGGGGTACTCTTATCGAAGCACTTTATTAAAATGACATTAATGTTGTCATGATGAAACACCACAGGACTAATATAGCTTGATCATAGCTACTGCAGTTCTGCACTCTTGCCCTGTACCACTCACCACCTAGGTCCAGAATCTCTTTAGCTATTTCTGCTTACCAGTGAGCTTGAACTGAAGCCCTGCATGATGTGCTAGCATAGCCATGTGGCACTGCACCACCACGCATGGTACCAGTTCCTTGTCTGGAGATCTCTGTGCCACTCCCTTTACACTGCCTAGTGCTGGTGAGGTGGTCCCCAACATCACAAGGAAGCAGGGCCCCCTGTTTGAGATCCAGTAGCTTAAAGCTGTCCAACCCATTCATTCCTTAAAGACTTGAGTAATATGTGAGATGGGAATATCTTCTCTGGTTCTAGGAGAGCAATGTGAATCCCTCAGAAAAGTTAAAATGCAGCAAATACAGCTGGAAGTATTCCTTATCTTCTGGATACAATAACATGCAGAGAACACAAACCAGCTTCTACAATATGCCTTTCTTACAGAAGGATCCCAAATAACCTTTTCAGCAAAATTGCTTTGCCAGGATTGTGGTTTAGCTGATCTCTTCATTACAAATCTATTTGCCAAGACTAATGCTCAAGTGTTGGGAAGCAATTTTTAAAGGGAACTGCATTTACTAGGATATTTTCTAATTACAGTTTTTTCTTCTATTTTAACAAAATAGAAGCAATGACCTTAGGAATGCAGTCTGTTTCCTTGATGAGCCAGCATTTTTGCATGACATTCATTCTGATGCACAAAACCCCCCAGATTTATGCATGCCTAAGAATTCAGTCAGGAAGCTAAGTACTAGAGGCACCTTACTTACATCCCTGAATTCCTAATACTGCCCTTTGGATGCTGTTGTTTTCCTCACCTCCATATAATTCTATTCTTTCCCAGTTAAAAATAAGAATATCTTATAAAGAACAGACAATACCTTTTACTACTCTATTTGGAACCACTTCCCAGCTACCATGTTTGCAAGATGGCAGCACAAATTACACTTATTGCCTCACCTCTGCTCTTACTTGCCACTACCATAGCACTTCTCCTTTTTTGTTGTGCTCTATTTGTTTTGATAATTGCTGCTCATCATCACCATGATGGCAACTCAGAATTTAAAAACATCAGCTCTCCCTCTCTTTAAGGAATTCTCTCTTTTGATATGGTTTGCAGTATGTTTTATTTCACCATGAGAAAGCACAGAGGGCTGTCAATCCACTGTTTTTCAAGTCTTGCTCACCTTTTCTCCAATAATTTCAAGCTAGCTACAAATTTTGTGCCTTATTCATGCCACTGATACTGTGCAAAAGTCTTTGGGTTCAAGTCCCTGGAAGCCAACTCACCATCTTTCTCTAATCCAGTCCTTTTTCACCTCTTCCATAGAGGTTGCTACAGCCTAATTTCCTGTATTTCTATATAGGACAAGCATCCAGTCTCACACGGTGACTTAATACATGTCATTTTGAAGAGTTCCTCTTCCAAACCTCCAAGGTCACCAGCTCCGAAAAGCACCAAATCAAACCATATATTCAACCACTTCCTTACAAGTTTGTATCTAGACTGTTCTCAGTCTCGTTTACTTTCCAGTATCTTGAGAAGTTCAGTCTTGCTCAGCCTGAGGTTTCCTTTCTAAAGCTGTAAGATGAGAGCCTTTTATTCTATGATAGAAAGTTTCCATATTCCCAGCTACACTCT
>NW_009953495.1:855248-862767 GCF_000747805.2 Chaetura pelagica | reverse complement strand
TTTCCTAGTTTTGCAGACTCCCCAAGACTTTATAGGCAGAAACATCTTTGCTACACAGCTGGGCCTACACCCTTGCTGAAAGATACATTTATTTTGGACTGAGAGCCCTACGGAAGCAGCCAGGAGAGAAAGTGTTGTGACACAAAAGGACCCATCTCCTACTGATGTTAAGTACTGCACTAGTCCACCTCTTCCTGGAAAAAGTAGTGATGAGATGGTCTACCAGATTAATCTAAGACTTACATGGCCTGTCATCTCTCGGTGTTGCACAGAAATGGACACTGAGGGTTTTATGCACCTCAAACTTTGCTCTAACTTCAGCCCTCCGAGAGGTCCCTAAAGTCCGAATTTCTCAACCCCTTCACCTGCATCCTCTAAAGTAAACTCATTCCATCTAATAATGGCAGCATGGGCAGCCTGGGGGCGGTGGATATCAGGGCTGGCATGATCAGGATGGAAAACTGACTTAAAGTATTCTTAACTGTGTTAATGCTAGCAACGTACTTGAAATGTAAGGTCTTTGGTGAGAAAACAAAGTTCTCTGCTAGCAGAAAGGGACAGCTACCAGAATTTGCCTAATGTGAATGGATCCAGAAGTGCTATAGCCTGCTCTGTGCTCAGACTACATTTACAGAAGCATCTGAACCAACAGAAATTAATAAAAACCCTGGTCCTTGAAGGCTAGATAGATAGTCAGTAAGGACTGACTTCCCCAGTTTTCAGCTAGATCTTTCAGGTGCGTTGCAGACTCAAACACTGAACAGATTCCTTCCTACTTCTGTGACACTTCCTGTGAAACAAAAATGTTTCCTCTATTGCTCGTGAACAGAGGATCAAGTATAATTCTAAGCGAGGACAACACACTTCCTCTTGAAAAAAAACTTGAAAAACCACACCACTTTCAAGACTCTTTTCCTGACACCACCACTAAAGCCTGGACAGCCACGAGCTGGGAAGTACTTGGTTCGGTACCGGTAGACGCCATTGGCTCCATCTGTCTCCACAGCTGCGTCGTCGCAGAGCGCGCAGAAGTAGTGGTAGCTCCTGCGACAGGCCCTCTCCTCACAGCCCACCGTGGCTCCCTTCTTGCGACAGAAGTTACACACCTAGGACAGGATGAGGTGTGGCAGGTGAGCATTACAGACAGCTGCTGGAAGTCTTCTCATCCAAGGCAAATCCCACCCTCCGTGGGAAAAATCAACTCTTTAGTCACCTCTGTGTAACTCCTCCAGCAAGTTCACTCCCAGCCTGGCCAGTGTTTCAGTCACCTTTTTGCTGTTTTACCTCTACTCCATACTGATGGATTTGTAAAATGATGCAAAGAGCCATGTGAGGACATTGGGCAACTTCCTCCCCTCCCCCAAATCTTGCCCAAGTCATTTCAGTACCTATTGGTATTAGTGCTTGTATTTATGCTTTCTGGGCAAACTTTGTAAAGATAAGAGCTCCATCCAGGAGCTGAGGACAAAGCCAAGAAGAAAAACCTCACATACACAACCTTCCTTCTGCTAAAACAAGAAGGACCTTCCCTTTACACTTACATAACTTTGTTTCAGCCAATGACTTAGTCCTTTACAGAAGTCTCTTACGGAACTTGGACTAAGGATTTAAAGGACAGAAAAAACAACACATTTTAATACAAAATGAAATAAATTTTGCCAAATATAATGTCAAATGAATGTTTCTAAGTCTAAATCTGCAATTTCCCTAATCTTAATAGGAAGACCAAGTACTTTTCTGCCTTTTTTTCAAGCATAATGCAACAGGCCAGAAAACCTCCAGTACCACAAGATAGGACCAAGTGCAGATTCAGAAAGAAACTCCTTACCAGCCGCTTTCCCCTCCTGAGTTCTTTCAACACTGATGCCACATCAAACCTTACATCCAGATTCTCTGGGTTGTAATCTTCAGCCTCCACAAATCCTGAGGAAAATAACTAAAGACAAAAGAAATTATAATAAGAAACCCAGTCACCAGTACAGAGAAGGAAGAAAGGGTCAATCTTTTCTTCTTGCACTTGCCCTGCCTAAGAAGACTGATTTTTCTCTGTTTTCAAGACGTTTCACCTACGCTGAGCAAGGAGCTGTGTGTAAACCTTTTCCTAGTCAAAAGAAGTTCCCCTGTCTATACAGGAGATTTCACATGACCTGAAGGTGAACTAAGAAAAGAAGACAAGGTAAGAAAGTTAACTTAAAATGAATAAAGTCTGGAAGTCCAGGCTGCCCAGAGTAAGGAGAAAAAGCTCTTTGGCTGACAGACCTCCACACCTTGAACATCATGTTACCTGCCCAGCTGTTCAGCCTTACAGCTGGATGCAACATTTCTTTGTAATGAAATGTCCATACAGTCCAATTTCCATGCAGTTGACTGCATGAGAAACACTGGAATATTGTAGAAAGCCTGGAAGAAACCCACAAAAAACATTCATATGCACCTTCAGGCCACTTTAATTCCCAGGACAGTAAGTGAGGAAGGTGAAGTTCTTAGCAATTTTTAATAATCATTATATATAGTTAATCCCCAACAAAAGCAAGCTACCCTCACATCAACTGGCAGGCAGGGTCTCTCGGCTCAGAAGGTGACAGCCAATTGCAAAAAAGCCAAACAGCATAGAGAAGCCTAAGGTGGAGAAATCAGTAAAGCTGTTGAAAGTCAGGAAAAAAAAAGGAAAGAAAGGAAAAAAAAAAAGAGGAAAAGTTTCAGCAATTGAAGCAAAATTATATCCATAACAAAATCATTTTCAAACAAAAAATCCAAGTAAAAATGTCAAATAGGTATCTGACATTTGTGAAACACTCTGCTAAAAAAAAATAATTAAAAAAAAAAAGATGCAAATAAAACCTGCAAGAATAATAAGGCTGGAACCATGAAAGCCAGAAAGTTGTTCCCACAGCAGATACATTTCCTGCACTAAGCAACCCCTACGAAAGGAGAATATGGCATCTGTAGCTGATTCTGCATGTAAGAACGAGCTCCACTGAAAATCTAGAATAAAGGGGAGGCATTTTGACAGTAAGAAGAGCAAATGCTTCCCAGGACTACAGCATATCTAGATATTTACAGGTATTTTTATATCATCAACTTCTGATATTTTTATTCCTTATTTTATATAAGACACAGACTGCAGAGTTAAGAACAGACAAGCAGTGGAAACTTCCCTTTTAGCCTTTCTTCTCCATTCCTCTTAGGTGCTGACCTACTAAAAGCCACTCACCAGACAATCCTGATGAGCTGCAATATTTTCCTCTTTGGCAATATACATTACAGAACCAGCCTCCCCTTCTGGACAAAATGCACATGTTATTTTCACCATCTTCGCCATTATCTGGAAAACACCTAAAGCAGGAAAACTGGTCAAAACACAAAGCAAGTGATGTAACTATCATACACCAAGCAGGATGAACAGAGGAAAGCAGAGTTCTAACTGCTCCTTCACCTACATCCCCTAAACCCTAGTGCTTTGCTCCTCCAGCAACAACTACTAGTTGAATAGGCAAAGCCTGCTCTTGGGACAGCAGTGGGATGGAAACCAGCCCCCAGGAGCTCCAGCAGTCAGAGGAGGAGGGAAACTGTTTTATTTCCTCTTGAAAAATCACTATCAAGTCAAGGGGGCTGGTACAAGTGCTTTCAAGGTTGCTTGGCAGTTTCTGCTCCAACAAGTCCCAGAGTGGGCCAACAAGTCATGCTCTGGATGTAGAACTCCTTTTACTTGGAGGAGGTGAATCATTCATAGCAGTTAATTCCCTAAGCTAGTTCTGCAAGTCAACTGAGAAGACGTTGACTTCTCCAGAGCCTTCCAAGAGTTCACAGAAATCAAGGAAGAAATACTAATTCCTTACTGTAAAAAGCATACAGCAAAGAAGCACAGAGAGGTTTGCAAGTAAAAGGAGGAAGAAACGAAATATCTGAACATTCTCAATGAGGTGGAGCGCTAACATGAGTGACATAATTTTCTCAATACCCTGAGATTAGCTCCATGGATATCTGTTCTCTTTTTCTGGCCATATCAATGCAAGTCTTAACTCTTCTTCCCAACACAGTCTCTCTTTCCTCCCAGCAGCTCCAAAATTTTAAGGCCAGCTACTTATTTCACAAAACAGTCTAAATGTTTCCAGACAAGCCTTTACCTGCACCAGTAGTTTAGAGCATCACACAACACAAAAGTAGCATAATATTTACTTTGTCTGTGGATTCTGTGCAAGTCACTGCAGAAATCTTCAACAATTTCCCACTCAAACTAGGAGTGATACTCCAAAATGCCCTTTGCTGGAGAGGTCACCTCTGACAGCACAAACTCCTGCAGGATAAGAGAAATCTGCTTTTATTTTCAAGAAGTAAGAAGATTTGAAGTGAAATTAGTCTAGTGAGAGTGAGGCAGTGAGGTCTAAGTGCAAAACAGGAGGGAAATCTCACAATCCAGCAAATCACAGACATCTTTCTGTGGCTTTCAACAGCCAAGCACAGGGCGGGTAGTGTCAATTGTCAGAGCAGAAAGGGATTTTTTTTTTTCTTCTGGCTCTACCACTGAGAATCTACTTAATCACAGCAATTCACTGAGTGCACACACATTTTTCTTCCCCCTGCCCTTCCGTCTCTTGTAAGCAAGATAGGGTAGAGAGTGATTTCCAATATCCATGTGACCATCACATCAGTCTCAGAACTTAAGCATTAAATAAATATGACAAAAACAAATAAAAACTCTAGTAGAAATGAAAGACAGAAAAAAATTAAACAGCAGAACAAGCTAGAGTCTGAATGGTCTAGAACACAGAAAAAGTTCTCTGCAGCAAGCTAATACCTGGAATCGATGCAGATACATAAGCCCTGCTCAGGCCTAGTTGGAGGATCCAGCTCCAGGGGCTCTGGGAATTTCGTGAGGAAGAGGCTAAAGGTGGTCTACAGTCCCTGGTGTTCTTACAGGCTCAGGAGAAGTCCTGGTGCTGCAGGAGAACAGAGGACACTGAGTTAAGGTTAAGGTCAGCCTCTGGGTTACTGCAGTGCCTCTCCAGGAACCCTGAAGCGCTGTAAGGACATTCCCCACTGCAGAAGCAGCCAGCCAGACCTGCTGCCCTCTTCAGCTCAGTACCCTCTCCCCAACAGCAGCACTGCCTTGGCCAAGTGCTCTTCCCAAGCTTTCTGCTACAGATCACTGCCAGGGACATGACACTGAGCTAAACGGGGCAATGGATCTGGCTGGCTGCTCTCAAGCCAGAAGGGAGAGGCTGAGGGCACAGCTCCAGCTCCACTGTTTAATTACATTTTGCTTAAACAGCCCCTTGCTTTTGTAGATCTTGAGCCTGCCACTCATGGATTCATTCCACTGACAACACAGGATTTGCCTGAAAAGGCAAGAAATTGTTGTTTGTACTCAGCTTCCCCAGTAATACCCATGACAGCATAAAACTGTTCTTCATTCTCCTACTGTCTCCTTTTCAAGTTGAAGGATCTGAAACTATTTAGTTGTTCCTTGTACAGAAGCTGCTCCACATCTTTGATTACCCCTGTCACTTCTCAATATCTTTCCAATACACAATCATAGTGGTACTTTGTATTTTTCTCTTTTTTTTTCCCTTCCCCTCCCTTAATAATTCTTAATATTTCAATCACATTTTGGTCTGCTTCAGAGCACAGACCTGACACTTCCATAGATCTACATGTTATAGCCCCCCAGATCTCCTTTCTAAATGGCATCAGATAGCACGGAGAGCATCAGCATTATGACTGTTGCTCTAACATGCATAATTTTCCACTTATTTTAGTTTTTCATCTGCAATTCTATGGACAAATAATGTGCTGTCACAAAGTCCGTATGCACCTCTGTGAACTGTGAGAACCCAAGGTGGCTAATCTGCCTATAACAGCTGGAGACCTTTCCACTGCCGGCCAGAAAGGACAGAGCAAGCAAAACTGCAGGACAGAAGACAGGGCATAAGCAGCAGAGGGAAAGAAAGAAAGAGCCACATGCCTCTGGCTGCTCCTCTGGTGCCTGTGCCACTTCCTACAAGCAGGGGTTTGGCGTTTGTTATTGGCTTTTTGGTTTTTTTTCTTTTTTGCAACAGTGACACTATGAAAGAAAAGAGAAAGGAAACACAAAGCAAAAAAGGCAAGAGAACACTGTTGCAAGTACACAGGAACCCTGCCCCTACATCTTGCTGGGAACTGAAACAGAAAGTAAAAAAGGAGGAGACCATTGTTGGCAAGTGCAGAGGGAATGTGCGACTTTCAAATATGCCTTCCTGAAACATTACTAGTTTGTCCAAGTATCTCCTCTTCAGAGCCAATTCTAAAAGCATCCTTGCATGTAAATAACACACATTTTACACACAGGGAAACTGAGACACAGCATGTCACTCAGTATATCCTGTAGGAATGTAAGAAGAACCCAAGTCTCCCATACTTGCAGTGCACCACCTAAACCCACTGCCCTGGCTCCTGCTCCGCTCCCCTCTTCGCCTCAGTAGAGTGAAGCAGCTGATACAGTGAAGTAGGGAAAAGGGTAATTATGCACCTATTACTGTGTCCTTCATTTGTGCTTTGCTGGTCATCTATTAGCGAGGTGTAATCTGCACAAGCACCCCTCTGCTCTTCACCAAGTCATTAGCAGCATAAACACACTCAGCCCTTGCAAACTTTCAAAACAAAAACAACAACAACAAAACCCATCTTTCTGACAGGGGAAATATTTCTAAAGATCTAAATAAAGTACTTTCTTTAGCAAGATATACATTAACACATCTGATCCAAGTGACAGGGGTGACTGGAGGGTTGCTCATCACATCTAAACTCTCACCTGTTCCCAAGATGGAAGACTGGCTGGAGCTGGAAGGGCTCTTTAAAGACCACCTAGTTCCAACTCCCATGCTGTGGGCAGGGACACAGCACAGGACAGGATCAGGTTGCTCAAAGCCCTGTTGAACCTTACCTGAACACTTCCAGTGAGGAGCATCCACAGCTTCTCTGGGCAAGCTGTCTCAACACCCCCACAATACAAAAATCTCTTCCTTGTGTGTTATACAAGTCTACTCTCTTTCTGTTTAAAACTACTGCCCCTTGTCCTGTCACTACAGTCCCTGGTAAAAAGTCTGTCTTTCTTGTAAGCCTCCTTCAAGTGCTTAAAGGCCACAATAGGGTCTCCCTGGAGCCTTCTCTTCTCCAGGCTGAACAGCCCCAACTCTCTTAGTCTGTCTTCACAGCAGAGGTGCTCCAGCCCTCTAATCACCTTCGTGGCCCTTCTCTGGACCTGCTCCAACAGGTCCATCCCGTGCTGAGGACACAGCATTCCAGGTGGGAGATCTCCTGTTGTTGGAGGTCCTCGATTTCTCCCTGATGTGCTTCCTACAGTAACACCTAACCCTCTACCAACACATCACTTCCAGCATTCTCAACACAGCAGCGTCATTTTTAAGGGGCTAATCCTTTCCACCCTGCCACAAACCCGCAGGCAGAGCTTGAGGAAGAAGCACAGAGACCGATCTCCCTCCCGTTTGGCCACCCGGGCGCCCAGGCGGGGCCGGGCCGG
>NW_009953495.1:833289-854995 GCF_000747805.2 Chaetura pelagica | reverse complement strand
CCCAGCGGCCGCACGGAGCGCGCTGATTGGGCGGCACGGGAAAAGAGCTCCGCCCTGCCCCGGCGATGATTGGCTGCGGGTCTGCGTCGCGGGGAGGGGGTGGGGTCACGTGGTGAGGGAGTGGCGCTCGGCTCATTCACCCCCCTCGCCTCTGGGCGTGCCGGGGCCGAGGGTCATCGGTTCGATACCCGCGCCCGGCGCCCCTGGTAGGCGGAGTCACGCAGCTGTTTCCCAAGGGATTGCTCCATGAGGAAAAGGACGTCCTGCATTCTCCCTCCGCCCCCCTCCATTCTTACACGTCCCTTAACCGGGACACGGGCACAGCAATGGGTGAGGGGCCCCATGAGGGGTGGCTCCTGTGGGACTGGCAGGGTGACATCTGACCAAGCAGTCATTCCCTAGGGGTTTTCCCAGGGGGAATGGGACATCCTGCACTCTCCCCTCACCCTCCTTTGTTCTTGCACATCCCTTAAGCGGGTCAGAGGGACAGCAGGTGAGGGGCCCCACGTAACAGGGTAATGGTGATGGGTGCCCGATGTGCTGCTAGCAGGGTGACACCTGGCCAAGCAGGAAAGGCTGGGACAAAGCAACGTGGCTCCCACAGCCATCGGGCCCTTCATTCAGTCCATCCCTCGTTTCATACCCAATGGTCTTCGTGCTCACCCAGCACATGAGAGACCACACTGTGCCTGTGCCCCAGCTCAGCACTTCTCTTGGTCAGGAGGTCAAAGACAGGCTTCTCCATAGGGAACCAGGGATATCAGAGTTCCTGCCCTGCCCACTCCTGGCTGCAGGGCTTTGCTGGTGCTTCCTGGCTGGAAAGCCCAAGGGGTCGTGCAGAGCCTGATCGCCCTAGCTGCCCTTGCAAACACGACGAGTGCACACCAGCTCACCGCGAGACGTAAGCCACACTGCAAGAAGCTCATTGCTCTGCAGGTCTCAACACAGCACTCGCACCCAGGATATTTCCTCTTCCTGATTCACACATTTGTAATGTTTCTGCAAGCTTTCTGAACATCAGCAACTTGAGGCTTCAGGCAAAATCGAGCCAGTGGGACCAAGGTTCAGGCCGACATGAAGTTCCTCTGCATGGTATGGGGCAATTAAACAAACCCTAAATTTCCACTCCCATACAGCTCTCCAGCCACAACATAACAGCCACATTCTGCCCTATTCTGGGCACACTGCTGGCTCATGTTGAACCAGTTGTCAACCAGTACTCCCAGGTTCATCTCTGCAGGGCTGCTCTCCAGCCACACTCACCCCAGCCTGTAGCACTGCCTGGGGTTATTGTGGCCAAAGTGCAGGACCCTGCACTTGGTCTTGTTGAATTTCATGCCATTGGCCTCAGCCCATTGATCCAGCCTGTCCAGGTCCTCCTGCAGCTTCTTCCTACCCTCCAGCAGATCAACACTCCCCCCCAGGCTTGGTGTCATATACAAACTTACTGAGGGTTGACTCAATCCCTACATCCAGGTCATAAATAAAGGTGTTGAATAGGACTGGTCCCAGTGCTGATCCCTGGGGGACACCACTGATCACCAGACATCAGCTGGATGCAGCTCCATTCACCATCACTCTCTGGGCCTGGTCATCCAACCAGTTTTTAACCCAGCACAGGGTGTACCTGTCCAAGCCATGGACTGCTGGCTTCTCCAGGAGGATGCTGTGGGAGACTGTGTCAAAGGCCTTGCTGAAGTTGAGGTAGACATCCACAGCCTTCCCCTCATCCATGAGGTGGGTCACCCAGTTGTAGAAGAAGATGAAATTGGTCAGGTTCCAACCTGTCCTCTGAAAACCTTCACAGGAACAGGGTGACATGGTGTCAGTATGTATGGGCTTGGAAACTGGAGCATGAATCATGCAACTGACACATGAATAGCGGGGTGGTTCTTCCAAGACTCATTTATCAGGGAACAAAGAAAGTTGTGGGTACAAGGAGTCTCCTACTTACCTTTTCCATCACGGGTAACTTGAGTACAAGCCAACCACTTGGTTCCACAATTATGACAGCCTGAATGAGCTGCCTTTGGGCTCTCCCTGCTAAGCCTCTGGCTGCACGGCAGCAAGCTCCTCAAGCTGGGACCCCTCTCAAGGTTACTCCTCCAGGCTGAGAGACCCCTTACCAACTGCAGATATTGCACTTAACCTTGTATTATACTGCACTAGATTTCGTATTGATAAATTTGATTTTATGTTGGTAATTTCAAATCATTATTATATCCTCTGCAATAAGTAACAGAGTGAACCTTGCCATCGAAGTCTCACTTTTACGTTTCACTTCAGTAAAGCCACTTTTACTGATAACATTGCCTGTGGGTCTTCAAGTGGTCTAAACTGCTCATCTGTGACACCACCTTTTTTGCACAAGGCTCCAACAACACATGCAAGTGCCACACACCTCCACGCCCATCCCTTGCTTCATTTCAGACCACCCTTCTGCATCCATGTCACCTAATGTAGCTGCTTTCTCTCTTATCAACAAACCACACGGCTAGGACTTCTGTGGCCCACCTGTCCCACACTACACAATATGGCACTGAAACGAGGGACACAGGATTTCTCAGGGACTTCTGTGTCACAAATAAGGAGAGTGATGCAACCCAACAAAACCAGTAATTTCTCTCTGGCACCAAAAGGACCCGCCCAGCTCACTTTGTAGCATGAACACAGCTCTGCAAAATTCTTCTGATTAATCTTCTCTATGTTCAACAAACACTACCTCTCTGACTGGATCCATCGGGTTTTGGTATATTTTAACAATTCTTAGCCCCCAAACAGGCAGACTTGCATTCATCAAAGTATCAGAAGACTGAGTTTTGCTAACTCAGGCTCGTGGAAGGACATGGAAAACAGAAACTAACTGTTGCTTTGCATCTGTCATGTCTCTGCTGCAGATGGTACAGAAGCATCAGTTCCTCCAGTGCACTGTGGACTTTGCTTTCAAATGAAACGTGGCAGGGGAGGGGAGGGAGGGGAAGACCAGGAGCATAGAAATTATCTGTCTGATGACTGTTCTGATGACAAACAGTTATAATTCTGTAAACTATGAAAGTGACATTTAAATGTAAATTGAAAAAACACTCAGGTGAATCACATTTTAGTTGTATGTAATTAGCACCATGGACTTCAATGCATTGTTCACTGCGTAGCAGTCCCTTGCAGCATAGAAATCTCCAGGTACAAGATGTGGTGACAGTAGGAAAGCTTTGCCTATAAGGTTTTTTTCCTGCACTTCTGAACTCCACACTGACAGGAAACTTCTGTCTCTGGCATGCTTCCAGCTTCATAACCATAATCCCACGTGAGTTCGGTTCCAGCTTTCACATGCCTAAGGAAGAAAACACTTGGTCAATTTGTTTGAACTAAGTGAAATAGTACAGCACTTGCTTACACTTTGTCACCAACAACTCACATGCAAAACCCAAAACTGTAGGGGACAGGGAGCATCACACAGGAAGCTCACTGGGAGAAAACCAAGAGATACAAGGTGTTGCTGGCACACACGTGCTGCTTTGCCTACCAGAGCTACAGAGAGTACAATAAACCCATACCTAGAATAAAAGAATTTATCAAGCAGTGCAATAGAGCAAGTTATTTAGACTCTGACCCTAACTTAGAAGCTAATTATGGGAAATACAAATCAGACCAAAAAAAAAGGAAAAAACATATAAGTGAATACAACTAAATGAGAACACAGACAGTTCTCTAGATACACTGGTGATGAAGACTATCATCTTTAGTCTGACAAGCTAAGTTTTAATGCAATCGCACTATGTGCAGAAAGCCTAAGACTCAGAATTAAACACATGCTCCTCATGATCCAGCCACTCTGACAGTACATGAAAGATAATAAGTTGCTAAGATAGGAAATTCATTGCCCAAAATGAATGCCAAATTAAATACCTGAGACTAAAATGCTGAGGGACAACTGAGGAAAATACAATCCAATATGAGTATTATAAGGAAGACAGTAATTATCTGATACTTCTCACGGATATGATACAAGGAACACCCAGTGAATTATCAGGCAGCAGGCTGAGAACAAACAAAATGAGGACATTTCAAATGCAACATAATTGCAACCTGTGACTTGCTGCCTTAAGATGTTCTGAAAACCAAAAATGTAAAACAAATAAAAGGTGACTGTGTAAGTTCATGGAAGATACATAGTTAAGCTCAATGATCCAGATGCAGCCCCTGTATAGAAAAGGTGCAAGAGGGTGATTGCCAGAAAGCAAGAGGGCCAGCCAAGGGAATATTCTTGTAACAATCTTTTTCAGTAAGTGCTGACCACTATTGCCTCTCTCCACTGGTCTCCATCCCTGTTACACGCTTGAAGTACTAAGGCTTGGACAATAGGTTCAGGCTAGAGTTGACCTATGGATGAACCCTCTATATTTTATAGTTATTAAGTTTTGTGGTGTAATTGTAAGTTTAAACTATCACGCACAAATTGCTTATGCTGAAGATAAACCAGGTATTTTGGATTTTGTGTGCTTGATCACTACAGCTGTCTTTTGTGCAGTAATGATTAGAGGCATTGTTGTGCTTTGCTTTGACTTTGCTACAGTATTCTAGTTTTGTTATATTTGTCTTTAGCAGATATTTTGTGTGTTTGTTTCTAGTGGTTATTGTATCATTGTTAACCTCAGCCTGTAAAGATAAGCTGGCTTCTTTGACTGGGTGTTTGTGTCCTTTGTGCTGACTCTGTCCCTTTGGTAAAGCGTAAGTTGGCAAAACAACACTTGTTTACTGAGCAAGCGAGCAAGAAAGATCCTCTCTAAAACAAAGTATTTTTTCTGATGTATCTCAAAACATTGTCTTCACAGTTCTTGGAAGCCCTCCTCACAGTGCAATCCATAGCATCTGTGTGATTACGGTCCAGGGCTGCAAGGCTCCACAGTGTTCAAGTGTTCCCTGGGGTCAGTTAGTCCGGAACAAATCCTCTCCTCTCTGTTTTCAGTTCTCACCTAGTACTCCTGCTGTCACATGCATCAGCTAGTTTAATTTATACAATTAATCCTTCTCCTCCTTGGTTTAGCTGCTGCCTTCTTGTGTCTCAGTGGCACCAGCTCTCTTTATTTCCTGTTCTGTCATCCACTAAGGGTAGGCTACATCTTTTGCTTTAAGAAAGTCTTCACTCCTGAGTATCCTACTGTCACCTTCTTAGGACATGCTGGCCTACACAGAATCCTGGTTCTCTTGGTAGCTGCGACAAGAAGACTTAGACCCAGCCTGTTTGGCCCACAAACTCTACCAGCCTTAAGACCCTTTAAGGGTCCAGTCGTTCTCTATGAGATCCAGACCTGCTGGCCATTCCTTGAAACACATCACTGGGATCAGTGAACCTTGGCTTTCAAAATTACCATGCTGAGCGAAACCTATTTTTCCACTGAAGATTTTCACTGAAACGGACACATTAAAATTAAGCTTTCCAGCCTTACATTTCAGGGCTAAACTGAAGAAAAACTCAGCAGTGACAATGAACAGCTGTATTCCTTCAGTCTTCAGTGCAGAATAAGAAGCCATCAATAAGAAGGTAGTTACGTAGTTTCATGATCTAAGCATCTGTCCCTCTTTTGCATAATTACTTCCTAATAACTAAGCACTGCTTTTTCCCCTAGTGCCTTGAATGAACATTAAAACTCCAAAAGTTCACCTGTTTGTGAAGAATGCCACCCATGGGAAACTTCTGTTGTGAGTCTCCACAAACACGCTCTGTGCAAAGAGATTTGGGCAGCAGCTGTGCTGTAAAACAAAATCCTTGAATTAGAAAAGAGTGAAACAGCTTATTGTTGGCAAAAGAACTTATTTGTGTCAAGATACCGGTCACTAGTAAGGCAGGTTCTTCTCTCCCTTCTCCAGCCCACACAAAACCTCTCTACTACTCAGTGCCACTGCCACTTATTTTTGCAGTAACTATGTCTCTTTAAAGTATGATTTCCATCATGTTAGGAAAATAGTTTTGCTGACAAAAACCACATTCTTTTATCAAGCTGTAGTCCACAAATTTATGGTTAGAATTCATCTTTGATTCATGATGCACCACAGATCAGTGTGTGACAGATGCCTCTTGCTGTCAGAGCAGCAGTGCCAGGGGGCAAGCAATAGATTAAATGATTGCTTATGTCGACAAAGAGATACGAAACGTCATTCAGGCGCAAGTAGGCACACATGTATGGTCATGAAAGCAGAATAAAGGTTTCAGCAAGATGTGTTACTAAGCTTAACACCATATTACCTCTTAAATGAAGAATGGTTTAAATGTATGCAGGGATTTTTTTCTAAGATACATATTCACACCAATGAAGATAAATCAGTTACTTGCAGAGCACTTGCAGATGTGTCTATGAAACACTCATCTCAGTTGGAGGTACATGGTAATTCATTATTGTTTCTTGGCAAGTCAAAATTGACTTATGGAGCAGATAGGTGCACAGCACGACAGACCACCTTCTGAACCTATGACTTGAATGTTGAGAAGCTTCCTACAATATCATCACACTAAATCACACTAAATGGTTGGGAGAATGCTTGTTGTTCAACAAGATGTGCCATTTGCTTTCTGGACCCTCAAAAAAGTATGTTAAAAAATTCAGGAGAAACACGTCACTCGTTACTTGGAATATTTCACTCAGGATCCTAGTGGTCCCAGAAACTTCCAACTAGTACATAGCATGCACTGCCTTATGGAAGAACTGCCAGTGTGACCCGACCTGCTGTTCTCTCACTCCAGGGTGCAGGGAACACCACACAGCCTGCTATGTTCCGCACCTACCACATATATGGTTCATGTGCAAAAGCTTTCTAGTTTATGCAAATATATTATTTACTTATTTAAGTCAAGACAACTAAAAGAACATGTTAACTTTTAACTTACATTAAGAAAACGACCCACATTTCCTTCTTTTGTAGCATCCAGCACATAAATCTTTTCTTCATTAGCATTCTTCAGAAGTGTCCTGTCACTACCAGCCTCCTCACAAAACACATCTTCTTTTGAATGCCTGGGATTTTCTGTGCTACAATCAGCTTTCAGTGGTACATTTTTGGATGGCCTCATAACACACGTGTCATCCAGCACACCTGACTGGGCACAATCAACACCCTGCAGAGACAGATTCTTTCTTTTGCATTCTGCACTGTCCACATCAGCAGGCTCAGTCTGTCCAGCTTCCATTGGATGTTCTTCCTTCTGCTGCTGAGTGGATTCTGTCAATGGACACATAAGTTGTTCTTCAATGCCAGTTTAAAGCCAAAGCGTTTCCTTTTTTTCAGCCCTGAACTCTCAGCCACCCACCCTTCTTTGTTTCCCAAAATGTAAGCAGCTTCTTTTCTATTTTGTCACGACTCTCCTAAATCCTCCCACAAAGGACTCTTTCCTGCTGCAGTGCCTAATGGACATCCACTTCTTCCACATAGCATTTTATCATCATTCTCCAACCTTAAACCTGAGAGAATCACAAACTGTAATTAAGGCAGAAACAAGACGCACATGTGAATATAATCAGTTTCACACTCTCTCCAGCTTGAGCCCTCCCCACCTCCACATTATATCCTGTTCAATTTCAGTTGAATGGAACTTGTATCAGGTGTGATACAGAAATATCTGCAATGCCAACTTTCCCACAATTGCCCAATTTGAGAAGCTGCTGTCAGGAGTGTTCAGCATGTCCCAAGATCAACTTTGCAGGCAAAAGCTTTCTGTGTACCAGTTAATGCACTGAAATATGCAAGGCAGAAATAATTTCTCTACTGCTGAGCTCTCTTAGGACAGCCTAGGCATTATGCATACAACATCATTCTACTCTGAGAGCAGACCTACCCACATCCAAAGATCACTTTCTACATTTTAAGTCTATCACCTGATGGGGCATAAGGGTACTAAGAGTGCAGTATTTACATCTCTGCAGACCTACTTTCTTTTCCTTTCTTTGTTCCACTGGTTAGTTTTGTTTTGCTTGACTGATGAATCTGAGAACTATTCTCTTCATCTGAGCTGGCACTGTACACCAGTGTATCAACTCCCTTTAAACAGAATAAAAGATAATGAAAAGACTGTGATGTATTGTTGCTGTATGAAACTCTGGGTCAACACAGGATAGAAGGAGGCTTTTAGAACTCTAGGGTTGAAGTTTGAAGCCTACTGTAAAGCATGGCTATGGCTGACTTTCCAAAATTCATGTATTCATTGCAATGCAACACTTACCTTGTTTTCAAATTATCCTTCAGAATAACGTGGAAGGAGCTCTCCACACAATACAACTTTTAAATAAAAGTGCTTATGTCCCAACTTTTTCACCAGAATTTAAACATGTTTGAGTAAGCTGCTGAACCAAAGCCCAAACATGCCTTTCACAGTTCCAATAACTTTAACAGATGAGGCAGTATTTTTCCTCTCCCATCACAAAAAGGCAACTGGCTATGGGAGCTCCACAATGGACAGCACTGCCCAATGTTAGCATGAAAATCCCACACGCATTCATGAAATGCAACAAAATCAATGAAACCTACAGAATAAGTTCACCAGTTTCCCTTCTTTGCACATATTTGCAAGCAACACTTCACACTCAGGTCAGATCAAAATCTCCCAGCTGTGCACTGCATGAAAAAACTGACCTCTTGAGATTTTCTTTTCTCCATGCTATGGCGTATTTTTTGACAAAAATGTTACCACTCTGACCCCCTAATCCTGCAGTTAGTTACAACTGGGGGTGAGGGTGGAGAATGATTTCTTAAGACTGTCCAGGCTGGAGTGTAAGTGAAGGCTGGGTAAGGGGGAAGCCTGAGTTAGTGCTCATCTCAGGGAACACACTGCAGGACTGATAATGGAGAAGGGATGGGGTACAGCTTCCAGTGTGCCAGCTTAGCTCACAGTGTGACACATTGTCATGAAGAAACACTATTAGAGCTTTGTAACCATGTAAGATGAATAGGTCAAAAACAACATACATAATCAGCACAGTAAGAAATTAATCTATTAAAGCCACTTCTTATTATTACCATTTTTAGCTGGCGATTACGAAAAACAACTGCTTTAGTTCCAGGCCTTCTCATGGTCGCAATACTTAAATTCCTTGGATGAACTCTGTACACAAAGGTCAAAAAGAAATTAAAAAAGACAAAAAGGCCCCTTAAGTAACTCTCACAACACACACTTCCCTAAGGGACTCTAGTTCATCAAGAACAGACTACACCAGAGCCAGCAATCTGGCCTCACCCCAAGTTCTGTGACTATTTTGCCTTTAATAATCGAGGACCGAGGTTATGTTCTCAATAATATTTGTAAAAAAACCAGTTGTTCATACTTTTTTTGAGAGATCAGCAGCTGCATTTATATTCCTTCCCAGTTCTCCTGCAGAGAAACAAATTCTCTATTGTTTTACTATTATTGTACCAGATCATCTCAAAATAGAGGACCTAGAGAGTTTTGCCTTTTCCCTGCTGCCACTTTCAGTTTCAAACAAGAAAACAAAGATGTTGTAGGGGCATAGGATAGGAAGGGAGACAGGCAATATAAGCCAGATATAGGAAATACTCTCCCACAAAAGAGCCTCTCTCCTGCACATAAGGAGAAGGCTGAGGAAGAATGGGAAGCAGTAACTGATACATATATTAGGAATGTCAGTTTCAAAACTAATCTTAGTACCTGAACAATGTCTAGTAATAAGTAACAGCTCTTATTCAGGAAAACTTTCAACACGAAGTATTTATATGCATTTTCTTACCACAAAAAATATCATTATATTTTTTTGGCCTACTGCTAATGGCAATGCATGCTGTTCTTTAAGGCTTTCTTAAGATTAAAAACCCTTTGTAAAATCAAAAAGTGCAGTAGCCACAAGAAGTTGTGACATTATACCATGATAACACTGTTTGTCCTTTTAAAGGCTATCTGTTTCAGTGAATGATGTGTCAGACTTAGCACACTGACATCTTCTCAAAGGTTTCTTGGATCAGCAGGACTGTCATTCCTTAAGCAGCAAACTAAAAAAGTCTTTCTGTCTGTAATATTTTTTTTTTACACAGCCCACGTGAAGCATTTTTATTATCAGGAAATTTAGAAGATTTAAGGCAGCAGTGCAGGAAACACAACTTTAAAATTGTGCTTCCCTGCAATTTTTAGTAACAGTACTTACTTAGAAGTAAAATCTAGCTGCTGATAATTATGTAATTTACAAAATGATGAATTCATCAGGCTTTCAAGATACTGAAATGCAAGTGTATCTCAAAAAGTTTTCATTTGCAATTCCATGGTGCTTCTCAAAGGTCCACAATACTCTTCTACTACCAAATGATCAAGAATTTCTGAATAGTACAAAGAAAGTGTTTACAAAATAATGTGGCAGAGCAAGGAATAAAGTTTAAATAAACAAGCTCCCAACTTCCTTCTGAAAAGGCTACAGCACACTATGGACAAAGCCACATGGTTTAGGAATCCTGACAAGCTATGAGATCTGACTATAAAATGAAAACAGGACCAGAATTTTTGCATAATTCATTGTGAAAATGAGGTCTTGTCAGACTCCTAACAGGAAAGGTTAAGGCTCCTAGTAGGAAAGGTTCTGTCACAAAGAAGCAGAGGTTTAAGACTGGGAGCAAAGGACAGGACAATCTGACTAACTTGTTATCAAACCCTTGAGTGTCCTCACGTACCTTTAAATCATTTATCTTGTCTCTTTTATTAATTTTTTCAAATTAGCATAATGATTGATACCCCAAACAGAACAAGTATACCCAGGAAATTAACTAGGTTTCTAGAAAATGCCAAGTGGTATACACAGTAACTAGAATTAATATAGAGGAAAGCTCTGTCCCACTAGAAGAAATAATCAGGAATTAACAAAAAGGTTGAGAAAGAAGAAAAAACACCCTCTGCTGAAGACATTCAGTTCTACTTCAAGTTTCATAAAGGACTTCCTAGAATAGCAGAATATTAGTTTTTTCATGATTAAGTTTGCTTTGGTAAACTTACAGGGTTGATTTATTTTCGTTATCCACAATCTGTGACAAAGACTTCTGCTTCTCAAGAATGTCATTTTTGCCAGTCTGCACTAGTTCAACCACAGAATCTGAATGATCAGGGTCAAGTTTTCTTTTTTTGGAAAAAAAGCCATTGTCTCCTTCTTTCATAGCACTCTTCTCTTTTAGATCTTGACAAACATCTCCTAATACCTGAACTTCGGTTCTGCTCATTAATCTGCCTGGGAGAAAAAGAAACGTATTTATTTTTAAATTGTTTGTTTGCTAAGATGGATCACACTAACTATTGCAGTTCAAAGTTCCATTAAAAAAAATATACAAGAACATTATTTGGGAAAGCAAAATATGAATCCATTTATACTGAAGCAAAACAAGCCCTTGCATAGGATGCACAGTCCTGTGAGGGGAAAATCAACAGTCTGAAATAAGCTTTGCTCCAGAATGTTTTAATTGTTTGTCTGGCACAATCACATTACAGAGCTCTTCAAGGTTCTTCTGTCTGTTTGATCATCTTGCAAGTTAAGATAGTATTGACTCGCTTCTCTTCCAACACATTTCCCTGTTTGATTCTCAAAAAAATCCCTGGGCACAGGCCAAGAGAGGGAGAATTATGCTATACATCTTCCATAGGTCACCTTCTGTTACCTGAGTAAGTACAAACAAACGTCCCCTTGTCGATATCATCCAGGCAGCGGACACCCCAGCCTTTCTTCTCTGTGTTGAACACTTGCAACCTGACCTGAATGCCATGCTGTACAACTCTGTTCTGACACATCATCTTGTCACACTTGCACAACACACTACACTCATAAATCCTGTCAAGAGGAAGCAAAACAAAACATCATGTAAAAGACTGTACTACCAAAACAAAGTTGTTATTATTAATTTCCCTCCTGTGTATTTATAAGGAAATTGACTGAAAAGATGAAGACTCTGACTAAAACTGATCACGCAGCAGTGCTCTGGAACCAGTGACTTTCTTGATTGCTGATTCAGCATTTTTAAGGAATGGTCAGCCAGATTTTTGGTGTAAGTAGACAAGAAAAAAATAAATGCTGTATTTTATAGGAGTAAATCACACAGGAGGAGAAATCCCTGTGAAGCACCTAATTCTGTGCTGGAACAAACTTCAGCAAAACAAACTGTATGCCTGGACCTCACTGTAGTTGTCATGAGTTTTAGGATTTAGCAAAGTTTTTTCTAAAAGAATTCACAATGATGGATTTTTTGCATTTGTTTCTGGGTTCACTCACAATTTAATTCTGCATGCCAACCACAAAATAACATCATGCAGCAACAAAGGACTGAAAGGGGCTCCTTAAACCTGTGGGTTCAGCCCTTGGCTATTGCAGAGTGATACCTTGCACAACTCTTCTCCAAAATACCTGAGGTTACTGCCACCTTCCCCAGGTCACATATTAATCCATGGGAACTGAATTAAAGTGTGAATACTTGCAGCACTGGGATAACTTTGGAGACTCCTGGAAGAGTCACATAAAGAAAAGTCTGGCAACAGCTATTTCTTTAGGACTCTGGTCCTATAGAGCAAATGGGTGATCTTTGGCTGATAAAAGCTCTGAAGGTCTTGTGATAGATCTCCTTCCCTTGCAGCACGTTTCCTTCCCCTCTCCATTCTCCCCTTGGCATGCCTGAATACAACAGCACATTGGCCAGATATAGCCTGAGCTCCTGAACCAGCTAACACTGTGTTACTCTTCATGCTCTTCTTAGACCTTAAACTAAGCTGTGAAAAGTGCAGCATCTGCAGTACAAAAGTTGTTTTTTGCTCCTATTACTCAAGTCACATTATTTTTTATCATCCTGATCTGTCAGTAAAATTGTGACAAAAATGGAAGGTTTCAGTAATCCAGAAACTGCAGTTATTTTAGTCCTGTAGCTCTTACACTACAGTAGTATAATAAGAACATATAAATAAAATAACAGTCAATAGTTTGATCTTTCTTACCCACTAGGAACAGGCCCCTCCAGTCGTTTGTAACTATATCCACGGGATGTTTTAGTATTTGGAGACAGAGAAATTTTACTATAGCCTTTTGCAGTTAGCTGCAAGCATGCACATTTTGACCTAAAAAGTAACGGTAAAACATCTCAGAATGTGTTTGGGGCACCGTAAATAAAACATACATCTAGGTAATTTGAAATGCACTTGGCTATAAACACACACACTTTCATATATACACCTGTATTTCCCCCACCCTCAGTTTTCACTCCACAAGGCCATATCAGGCATTCTGCCCTTCTCTTTGCCTCTTGTCTGGTTATGGGTGCTTTACAATGATCATGCTCTTCCACTCTAACCCCGTTCTTATGCCAAGCTCTGTAAACAGGTTCAAACAGTTGAAATACAACAGCAATGTATTATAAACAGGACACTGCCAAAGGGATTGAATGAAGGAATAAAAATTACCTGTTCTGGCACAGCATCCTAGCCTGTTAGCCCCTACTTTCATACTCTCCTCCCACCCTAGCCCCCAGGAAGTGAAGAATTTCACACTGTGGATTGGAGAAGTCAAGCAATAATGCTGTTCTTCACCATCTCATGTCTTGACATCTCCAAAGACCTACAGCGTTTGTGCAAACAGCAACAGACCAAATCCTGAACCCTAAAACTGCACATCAAATGCATCGCAACTCTTGGGGGAGCTCAGAGCAAAGCAGCAGCTCTGTGTGCCTGCTCCTCCCCATCACTCAGCTGAAACTAAGGAACTTTAATTATTAGAGTCACAGAACTGTACAATTGTTTTCAGTTAGAAAAGACCTTTAAGATCATTGAGTCCAGCCATTAACCAAACACCCTTCAAGGAAGCGGACAAAATGATTACCAAACTTGCATGTTAACAGTGGCAGGTTCCCTCAGAGTCATATGTAGCTCAGAGTTACTGGGCTTTAGAAATAAAGACAGCAGTGAGCAACACCATTTGAACTGCTCAGAACACAATGTGTTCTGTGACCACAGGATTTCATAGTCTCTGTTTAGACAAGGGGAATGATGGGATGTACATGTCGTAATCAAGGGTTTCTTCCTCTGTCCTCAGGAATGTTTGGAGTCCCAAATGACTGAATACCTCCAGGCTGTCACATCCTATCTCTAGGATTCCACCCCATAGCAGGAGCTGCAGGAGAAGTTGTCATTCAGGATCCTTCCCTGCCTGCCAGGAAAACAAGCCTCTCCCTTCCCCACTCCCTTCCCAAAGCTGAGAGATATGCTTGCCAGCTCCACCAGGAGAAGCACAGCCAATTTGGGAAGAAAGGGAAAAGAACACAATAATCCTCCTGTTGATTACTTCCTTCCCTACAACAGAGGCTGACAGGTAGAAGCACCCAAGTTCTGGAGAAGACAAAGACACAGTGGTGTGAGTCAACACAAAGCATGGCACAAGACAACTGCCTCAGGTATTCCATCAGTGTTGGTCCATCATTGTGTGGCACCGTGTGCCTTCACACTGACATCACCACCCAGCTATTTGGGGCAACATCCATCACTTGTCTGGGATTAGATTTTTCTACCTACCTATCAATGCAGCCGTCTGTGCAGTCACATGAATCCACAAAGATGCTGGAGAAATTGTTAAGATAATAACCACGGGGCCACGATGCCCTCCGGTATTTGAAATAAGGTAATCTTGCGCGGTCAAGATGATTGCAGAAGGAAACGGGCACAGACTCAGCTCCATTGCTGATATCAAAATCAAACACGAGGGGTTTGGGATTTACAGTGTTCCTGCCCAACAGTACGTAGGTGTTGAAGGAGAAATGATCAACAAATAAAAAGTTACACTCCGTTTCAAAAAGATAATTTTGCACGTCTTGGAAGTTTCTCAGACTTCGGCCACAAGGAGCTTTATAGTTCACATCCAGTGATTTGGAAAGGCAGTCTGCTTTTGCATGGCGTCTTTGGAAGTGAAACAGGATTGGGATCTTCAGAGGATTTTCACCCTTGTAGGAGTCCGCTGCTCTCTTGGCGAGACATGCACTAGAGCACTTGTGGTTCTGATACTGCAGTTTTAAAGGTAAATCTTGAATTTGACTGGATGCTTCTTTACTCCCTGAACCTGTTTTTTCAATCTCACCCTTTTCGCTATTTGGAAGGAAAAAAAAAAAAAAAAAGAAAAAGAAAAAACAGCAGCATCTTAGACAACCAGTAAAACTCTCAGGTTTTTAGTGGTTCAATATTACTAATGTAGGAAGGAAAAAGCCCATTGCTAGAAGGCCAAGGGTTTCACTGAGTCCCTGTTCACATTGTGTTACTGTCCTAACATCATATGAAGACATATTCAGTGGCATTAAAAAAAAACAAATCACAGAGCAACGGCTTCTTCCCAGAAAGAACTTACTAAATAAGAGAAAGGACATTAAAAAAAAAAAAAGGCATGATAACTTTACCCCCTTCTTCCTAATCAGCACTTGCAGCTAAATACAGAGATACTAAGTCACGTGCCTGACAGACTAAGTCATTTGCACAGTCTGTAGAAGCCTGAGAACTGAGCTGAAAAATGATTACGTTCTAACCCTGATAATTCTGGTAATAGTCACAGATCTTTATTCACAACCTAACGCCCTGTTTTTTCTGCAAGATTCTCACATAGTAAGTTAGACAAGCCTACTCAAAATCTCGTGTTCTTCACGTAGGCCAAGTTGAAAATATTTTCACTTTGAAAACTAACACGATTCAAAACTGGGTTTAGAACATTGATTTTAGAAAGACAAGAGAGGTTAAAATCTCTCTCAAATGCACGAGACATTATGTCAAATAAGGAACTGGAATAAACTATTAAATACACTGACCTGTAAGTACCTTCTACAGAGGTTGCAGTGTTGTCATCTGTAAGAAGAGGCTGCAACTTGGGTTTGGTTTCCTGTATGCCATCTTCATCAAATACATCACTTCCTGAAAAAATTTGAACACAAGCAAAGACTTCAGCAATTCACATTTCAATCTATAAATGTACTTGCTTTAGTTACTAAAGAGATAATTGTCAAAACACATGAAAAACAATACATTGCTACGAACTACTGCTAACAAAGAGCATTATAGCAAGGGTCCTACTAAAAAAAAGAAGCTGCTTTTCATAACTTATACAAAAGTTACCATTTGCATATAGGTGTGCAAATGAGTCACTGACAGACAACATATGCGCTCATGCTTTCTCTCCTGGTCCTCCTCTCCCTCTGTCCCTTTCCTCAAAGGGGAAAAACTCAGGCACGCACTGACAAACTGGAGACAGAAATGCAATATTAAGATCTACCCTTTTTCACAGACCACCAGCTGATCTCCACATTAAAACCTTCCATGTGGCTTTCACGGTACCTCCAGACAACACACGTATGAAGCATATAAACATAAAAGGATGCCAGGTTATTATAGCTAGTGCAGCAGTGCACAAGATGACTCTGCCTGCATCCAGCTCAGGTTCATCAGGGCTTCTGAGTTCAAACCTTCCTCACTTGGTACATGCCATATACATATAAACACAAACCACAGAAGTACAAACCCAGACGAGATTCCACAGTCAAGTACCTGAGGAAACTAATGATTATGTTTTCAGTGAAGAGACATAAGCTCCTGGTGGGTAAAACAAGTCAAACTAAATCCATATACCAAATGCATACAATCGAGATGCACATACCATTTGTCGAAGTTAAGAGATCACCTAGGTTAGCTTCATTCACTAGTGCCCAAGCCTGCCAGCACTCTATGGAAAAACCAAACCAAAACAAATATGAAGTGTAATCTAAGTAATGATAATAGGGACAATGATAATGGAGAAAACAGAGTGTAAGTCCTCAGAATGACAGAATCCAGAATCACAGAATCTTAGGGGTTGGAAGGGACCTCTGAAGATCATCTAGTCCAACCCCCCTGCCAGAGCAGGGTCACCTAGAGTACATCACACAGGAACGTGTCCAGGTGGGGTTTGAATGTCTCCAGCCAAGGAGATTCCATAACCTCTCTGGGCAGCCTGTAAGTGTCCAGGGACACTTCTTTCCTCACTATGCTAATCTAGAGCAATGCAAGCCTGAAACTACTAGAAACCTTTTCCGCCACAGTCCTTAACAAACACATCTAAAAATTACAATAAAATTACAGCTCATATTAGTAGTTGTCAATCAGCACCAAATATTCTCCGGCTTTTGGAAAGCTGCTGGAATGTTTCCAAACACAAACCAGTAGCCTCCAATAGTAGTAATATACATAAACACCATTTGAGTAAGTTTCTCTCTTTGTCATCAAACTAGTCATCTTCCTGCTAAGAAGGGCTGATCCTGGCAGACCAAATTAATGCTACTCCTAAGCTGGTGGAAATGGCCTTCAGACAGCCTGAACACCACAAAGAAGAGACCAGTTCTGTCTCAGCCTCTTACCTCATGCAATAAATATTACAAGGTGGCAGACAAATGTCAGCAAACCCCATGCTAATATTTTCGTTTGAAATCTTTACAGAACAAAGCATAAAAACATTCAAATTTAGCTAGGTCATAGACTGATTGTGTCACCTGGGGATTCAAATTCAACTCTGACATATACACTGCTGCAATATTTTTTCATAAGAATCAAGATGTGGGAGTTCAAGTAAGTAAAAAATCTCGCTACCGATTTAGAAGAAGCAGTGTAATGCACAATGAGTGGCTTTATCTGTTTAAAAGCATCTTACACTACTGTACATTTTATGACACAAAAACCAGTAAGATCTATAGATTACAGTTACATGGATGACTTGACCAAAACAAACATCTGAATTAAATAAACCAATGAAAAGAAACCTGTATACTCCTCCAAGCTTACGAGACTTGATTTTGATGAAGGAAACATATTGCCATGAAAATCAGAAGCAGCCTTAAATGCAGTGCTGTCACATTTTTTGGCTTAAGTTTCAAGTTATAATGGTGTCTCTGACATGACATAATACTTATATGATTATAATCCCACCCCAAAACGATTCAGTTCACTGAGATCAGTTTGACAGGCTAAAACTTCTGATGATAAACAAAAGGCAAGGCACTGCAGATGTTTCATTACTTCTCAAGAATAAACACTTCAGTTCCATGTGCTTAAGATTCACGCATTTTTTGAAAAAGTATACAGGCAAACCAAGAAAATGGCAAAATGCACCCAAAATTACTAGCCCTTTTTTAAAAAAAAGCAGATAGAAGTGCTTAAAAACACCAACTACCAAGTAATTCAAATTCAGAGATATCTGAATTGTGGCAGGTTATCACACAGCCGCACACAAAACAGGCCACACCTCCCCTGCAGTCCAGCTAAAACCATTATAAGGATTTCAAACCTTGGTTTGTGGCTGTTCCATTCTTGATCTTTTCCTTTAGCAACAGGAGCACATTTTGCACCTGCTCAAATATGACATCAACTCTTCTACCTCCCAGTTGTGTCCAAAATGTCTTCAAATCACCTGAAATGCAAATTTCTATTTATAGGTCTGCACATTTCCCAAGAAGTCTGAAACCACAAGTAGCTCCTAGTGGACTTTTCAAAGGCTTCCACTCATTTAACTTCTGAAAATACAGCCAGGACTGCTGTCTTCTTTTGTAGGCTTAAACCTTTAGGAATATATTCCTAAACCTACTCAAGAAAGTGAAATATGTCAAAAGACAAAAGAACTGGAGTGGCTTCTGACGGTTCATGATGTTCCTTCAAGGAACTTTTCAAGCATGTCTACAAAGGCCGCTGTGGAAGCCTTTGTCCAAAAACCAGCAAATTAGTCCCACTATAAATTAATCCCCACTGAAATTCACAGCAGTGACACAGGAGAATATTTTCAACTGCATGAACTGAACATATTATTTTTATAGCTATAAACTCCCCTAGCTATACAAGCTATTCTGTCCCATCAATATTTTTGGTAAATTTTCTAGAGAAAAAATGTTCAAAATGTTTTCATATGATAGGATTTCATATGATAAGATGTTCATCAAGTAGTATCCGTTGCAATAATTAATACAACCTTTATATTGTGCCTCCTTCCTCCACTAGAAAAATGCATAAAGAACATTTTGTTCAAATAAATGTTTTTAAGCTACTGTTTCCAAACCACTTCTCTTCCAAGTGTACGTAGCTTTGAGGTACTAATTCCCTTCATGAAAGCTCTTGTTAAAATATTAGCACTGCATCTTTGGCAAGGACTCTGAAACGGGAATATGATGAAGTCTGTCAACAGATGATGCTGGAAAAGAAAACCCTGTCTCTCATGGGTAGGGTTTCTCTTCTTCAATGATAAACAGCTGGCAAATGTGCTAGGCTGACATCTTACCAGTCATGAAATACTCTGTTCTTGTGAGGCTAGTAAAAAGTATTTCCCCGTTTTTTGACTTAGCAGAGAACTACTTCTGTTGTCCAAGACACCAGAACCTACATAATGCTATGGCAGTACAGAGTCTATGATTATTCTCAAAAGCATCATGACAGCAGTGAAGAAAGTAACAATCTTTTGTCACCACAACCCCTGCTGCTTCCATCACCATCAGCTAAGAGCATAATGTTTAATATCAACAGGCCATGCTGAAAGTCCTCAATCTCATGAAACAACTGATTTGGCACTAACTCTCTACTTCATTTCATGAGTTTTTATGTTCACAGAAATATAAAGAAAAAATGTGGAAACGTCGAAGTCCCATTACAAAAAAATGCTGATAAAACTTTCTGGAAACCTATACTACTGCTCCAAGAGACAACATTTGCCCTGTGCCATTCCCATCCTTTTGATGTGCATGACAGTATCACAACTTAAAATACTGATTAATTTATATATTTAATATGTGTGTTTAAAAATATGCATTTGGAAATCCTAGTGCACAAGTTCCACCACTGCAGATTAAAACTGCTGTCCTAATTGTCATCTGTTTTCAGATATTTAAACACACCTACTAAAGCCTGGATAGCTCTGGTGGATAGATTACTTCAGAGGATGGGTGGCAAAACAGGTTTTAATTTCTGGGTAATCAGTTATAATCCTGTTTAGGTCAGAAGGAAATAAAATACAAACTACTGCCTATAGTGTTCAAACCACATGCTCACCTTGGCAATGCTTGCCCAGTTCTCATGCTGGAGTGCCCTGAAACTCCAGCATTAAAACATTTGGTTTTGCATGGAGAAGCAAAGATGGGAGTATGAAACTCATTTCAAAAAGGACAGGTGTCCAGATCACTAATCTCCTCTCCAGTATTAATGTTGTTATTGCCAACCCCAGCCAAGAGAACAGGGAAAGAACAGACAAAGGATGCATCTACCTTGTTGGCATTTGAAATTTTCTCACCAGCTGATGACTCAATGTGTGGACTGGCACGTGGTGGCAAAAGTTCTGAACCAGGCTGAGGCCATCACCTTTGGAGGGATTGTCTGTTCCCTCTATAGGATCCTTGTGGCCATGTATCTCTTTTATATATCATCATGCAGGTGACGGATGCCAGAGCAAGAAACAAGCAGCCAAAACCAAGGCTACTTACCAGAAAAAGTATTTGGGTGTAGGTTTCCCATAAAAGACCTGTAGTGTTGCTGATTAACATCTTACATATACACTATAGAAGGCAAAAGTACTGTCTTCTGGTTATCATTTTCACACCAGAAGTGGTGCCAAATATATACTACTTTTGCTTTTCCATCCATAAACCCAAATTATATTACCTTCAGTCCACTTCTCCCTGGAACTGGCAAGGTTCTCCACTTCAACCAAGTCATGCAGCACTGCAAGAGGTGCAGAACAAACAAGTAACTGACATGGTTGGAGCTACATAATTTTTCAAAACTTTTTCAAAACAAATAAATACTACAGCAAGTAGCAGTGGCAGCACTGTGAGAAAGTGTTGTGATGAAATAGTTTTCCCATATCTTGTCAAGACTGCTGAAAAACACTCATTTGAGTGTTTTGAGCTGTGCCAGGAAATTTACTTCACATAGGTCATTTTTTATTATCCCTCAATCATGAAGCTGTCATGAGATGGCCTATACCTCCCAGCATATTCAGCTGAGCCTACATAAACCTCACCTCTTATTAGTTCACATTTCTCTCTCTTATTTATTTTTTTTTTCCTCTAATTAATGCTGTCACTACAGTGCAGTAGTAAACTAATTCACTTAGGAAAAAAATCTAGGTAAAGAATTTTTTGGTAAAGAATTACTGAATCGATTTCTCAACAGATGGAAGGTAACTTCACTGCAGAAGGCAGCATCCTTCAACAGCACTGACGACAGCAGATCTCTGACTATCCTCACTCACGACACAGAGAGCACAGAACGAACCTTGCTTGCAACTCAGCTACTTATGCTTCTCTACGCCATAAATGAGGAAAACAAAACACGTTTACATGCATTCTGGCAATAGAGATGTCACTTGGCTGACTAGGAAAACAGGTTAAGTGAAGACTGCTGACTCCTTGGGAAGTCTCTCACAAGATCCGCCTAATGACTGCTCAAAACAACATTTTTTAACAACAAAAATAATAAAATTACGGCTTACTTCCTTTCTCATCCATCTCCTGGGGCGGCTGTCCCACTGGCTGGGGTATCACCGGGCCCCGCTCAGCTGGGAGATCGAGCCGGGGGGGTGGCCCTCGCAGCCCCTTCCCCTCTGCTCCGGCCCTCGCCGCTCAGCGCACCTGGGGGGGAAGCAGAGCAGGGCTGGGGCTGTGCAGCGCCGACCAGGAGCCGCAGCCCAGGGTCGGGCCCCACCACCGGCGCCACTTACCG
>NW_009953495.1:806297-833034 GCF_000747805.2 Chaetura pelagica | reverse complement strand
CCTGCGTGGCGTCGCTGCTGCCCGTTAGGAACGTTAACGCGCGTTACCGAGTTAAAAACGTGGGGTGAGGGAATGAGCCGCCTCCGCTGCCGGCCCCTGCCGCTTGCCTGTGCCGGCTGTGCCCCCTGAAGTTGCTGAGTTACTCCTTGTTAAGTCAAGGTGTGAAAATAAATAATAAAAAAAAATACTGCGTCGCCCTCAACATTGTCAGCAGTGTTAACTTCGCAGGGGTTCGCGTTGTGGCTGAGGGATTGCAAAGGGCTTCTTCAGAGAAGTAAAATCCCGCTCTTAGAAGGTGTGGGGGGCTTTGTTGTCACTTCTGGCTCACGGCCTTTTATTTACCAACACTAAACTAGAGATAAACATAATGTGCTCAAGTAACTGTCAAAGCATTCCCGATCCTGTGAATATCACTAGAAGTATGTTGTTGGGGGAAGGTTAATTTAATTTCAGGCAAGGCTATGTCCAGTCAGACCCAGGATCTTCGGGCAGATTTTTTATGTCCAGCGTCTGCTTCGTACTCCATAAACCTTTTAAGTGTTTACATGGGCACGCCTACCTCTGTGCCCGTGTTTGAAGTTCACTGATTAGCCCTGAGAACTGTCTAACTCTGCAGAGAGAAGTGAGACAACTAGCAATTACACGGTTGGAAACAGGGTGGCTCAGCATTACTGACAAAATCTCCTAATAAAAGCAGCAGTTTATGTTTTAAAAAAGAGAGATTTCTTTTCTACCGTAGTTTATTTAAAAAATAAGTACAAGATTTTCTTGCTCTTGGAATATACAACATTGTAAGATGATGATTGCAGATCCAGTAACTTCATTTTACTGAATTATTAATATTTAGGCAGGAGCAAGTGAACACTGAGCGTAATAAAACACTCGTTGTGTTACTAATTGCATATGAATAATATACCAAACACAGAGAAGATGGACCCCAGCATCACAGTGGTTGCATTAATTAGAATTTCTTTTAAAATATTATTACCTCATAAAGTTTTCCTTCTTTAAGTGTATGGCCCGGGAGCTCGGTTCTGCCCGGAGCTGTTGGGTGGGTGACGCTCCGCAGCCATCGACGCTGCTCTGGCACCCCAGGAACCGGCCAGCAGAATTCCTGCAGCCCCCCTGGACACGTCCCGGGGCTCTCCTGGCAGCTCCTCGTCTGACCAACTGCATCTAAAGGTGAGGACAGCCCTGTCCATGTTGCTGGCGCCTTGGTTCGGGTGACAGTGAAAGGGCTGAGTGTCCTGGTGAATGGTGCTATTGATTGAGTTGCTGAGTTAAGCTGACACGTTACATAGTTCTGGTCGTATTTTTAGAGGCTTCAGATGAACAAGGACATAGAGAGGCAGGCTGCAAATAGCTGCTTTGAGTGCTGAGTTACTCCTTGTTAATTAAAGGTGTGAAAATAAATAATAAAAAAAAATACTGCGTCGCCCTCAACATTGTCAGCAGTGTTAACTTCGCAGGGGTTCGCGTTGTGGCTGAGGGATTGCAAAGGGCTTCTTCAGAGAAGTAAAATCCCGCTCTTAGAAGGTGTGGGGGGCTTTGTTGTCACTTCTGGCTCACGGCCTTTTATTTACCAACACTAAACTAGAGATAAACATAATGTGCTCAAGTAACTGTCAAAGCATTCCCGATCCTGTGAATATCACTAGAAGTATGTTGTTGGGGGAAGGTTAATTTAATTTCAGGCAAGGCTATGTCCAGTCAGACCCAGGATCTTCGGGCAGATTTTTTATGTCCAGCGTCTGCTTCGTACTCCATAAACCTTTTAAGTGTTTACATGGGCACGCCTACCTCTGTGCCCGTGTTTGAAGTTCACTGATTAGCCCTGAGAACTGTCTAACTCTGCAGAGAGAAGTGAGACAACTAGCAATTACACGGTTGGAAACAGGGTGGCTCAGCATTACTGACAAAATCTCCTAATAAAAGCAGCAGTTTATGTTTTAAAAAAGAGAGATTTCTTTTCTACCGTAGTTTATTTAAAAAATAAGTACAAGATTTTCTTGCTCTTGGAATATACAACATTGTAAGATGATGATTGCAGATCCAGTAACTTCATTTTACTGAATTATTAATATTTAGGCAGGAGCAAGTGAACACTGAGCATAATAAAACACTCGTTGTGTTACTAATTGCATATGAATAATATACCAAACACAGAGAAGATGGACCCCAGCATCACAGTGGTTGCATTAATTAGAATTTCTTTTAAAATATTATTACCTCATAAAGTTTTCCTTCTTTAAGTGTATGGCCCGGGAGCTCGGTTCTGCCCGGAGCTGTTGGGTGGGTGACGCTCCGCAGCCATCGACGCTGCTCTGGCACCCCAGGAACCGGCCAGCAGAATTCCTGCAGCCCCCCTGGACACGTCCCGGGGCTCTCCTGGCAGCTCCTCGTCTGACCAACTGCATCTAAAGGTGAGGACAGCCCTGTCCATGTTGCTGGCGCCTTGGTTCGGGTGACAGTGAAAGGGCTGAGTGTCCTGGTGAATGGTGCTATTGATTGAGTTGCTGAGTTAAGCTGACACGTTACATAGTTCTGGTCGTATTTTTAGAGGCTTCAGATGAACAAGGACATAGAGAGGCAGGCTGCAAATAGCTGCTTTGAGTGGGAGGAGATGAAGCTGGTCCAAAAGGGACCACCTCCTCCAGTTCTCTTCTCTCGGGATGTTGTGATGATCTTGAATGTGGTGGGGACTTGGGTGTATCCTCAGATGGCCAGGTGAGGTGCAGAGACATCTATCAGGTTCCAGGAAATAGCAAAGCAGTCAAAGCCAGAGACTGAAAAGCCATACGATTAAGAAAGAAGTGTTCTCTAATTCTCATTTAGCTTTTTGTCCTTTCCTGACAGGGTTGGCCCATTTCTTAATTGACTCTTTTCTTCTTAACATATCTTCACATCAGTTGAGTACTTTTACCGGCTCCTTCTCGGTCACATCTTCCCTGTTATCCTTCTTGGTGATTTAACTAGCTACCTTATAGATAAGTGTCCACACCTCATTCTTTCAAAATGTGACTTTATGTTCTCTTTTATTACATGGATTAGTGTAAGTCTGGTTTATGTATACTCTTGTTTTTTACACATCTAATCTGCCTCAAGTAACATAACAGATCAGAGAACAGGTAATTTCATAGATCCTTACTTCTTTACAAAACATGTTCAGTGGGGCATCCTTTGGTTTATCTTAGAAGTTTTGCCAAAAAAATAATTATTTATGATGACACAGACTAATATTCACTGTGGGTGCTTTGCTTTCTAATTGGACTTACCACAGACTATTTACAGGCCTTCAGTATGTTTTGTTATTTTGTCACGGTTGTAGATGTGTTAGGTTTTAATTAGGTTATTTGGATATTATTTTTTCCAGCTATTAAATCAAACGAAGGGGAGATTTGGATCTCTGAGAAGCCTGGAGAATTGTTTTGTTCTACCTGTGATGTATGCACGTTTGCATTCCTGGCAACTAAAAGTTAAAAAAAATTGCCTGTGGACAAAAAAAATGGAAGTGGAGCTTCTAAAATCATAGGCTGTTATGGTCCTAAGGGAATCTTAAAACACAGGCAGAGATTGGCTATGAAAAGGAAAGGAAAAATGTGTGTCATGCTTTAAACAATAGACTTCTTTCATGTGGAGGACATAGATGTCTGTTAATTACCAACTGGCTTGAGGGTTTTGGAGTCTGGCCCAATATGCTGGAACTCTTAACCATCCACTAGCTGGCATATCCTTCAAGGTCCTAGCTCTTGGAGGCCAGTAATGTAATGGATTTCATCTTCATAGATTGTTCATGTAGTAGAAACGTTTTCATTTTTAGCTGCATTTCTGGCTTACAGTCTCAGTTTTCATTGCCGAAATAGATTCCAAACAATTGTATGAACACAGGAAGAAAGGACTGGTTTCAATGTTAGATGATGCTGGACCAAGTCAAGGAGCATGTGTTCTTTGTGCTGTGCCACAGCCCCACCACAATACACTGATCAAGGCAGGGAAGTGTGTCCCCTAATTTTGGGTTACTTGAATAAATAAACAAGATCTGAAAGCCTTTGATTACAGTGGCACTTGAAAGGGCCTGAGATCTCTGGAAAACAGGCAATAGATTAATATGATGAAAGGAACCCAAAACAAATGAATCCCTAAAAACCTTTTAATCTTCAGTTCTCCATGTGAACATAACTATATTTTTGTCTGAAATAAATTTTCACTGGTATTTTCTGAAGTATAGCTAATGGTTGTAAAGTATTCTGACCCTTTTTATGTGCTCGGATTATGGGTTTTCATGAGTAAAGGCACAAAGTATTTTCATTAAATGAAGATGTAGACAAATATTGCTAAGCAATCCTCAAGATTTAGTGAATTTGCAGTGTTCCCACTTCTAAGAGATGCTCTGTGGGGTGCTCCACAACTGATTTTTTATTTGCTTTTTATATTTTTAATCAAAGTGTAGAGGAAGCTGTCCTTGCAATGCCAGCTAATGTAAAGCTGATGGGTTAGTTCTGGTCTTGGTAGCAACTGTGCTAAAGGCAATAGAATGAGTGCCAGGCATGGAATTGGACCTGACCTAATAAAAGCCATGAAAAGGAGGCATATGGCAAAAACTTGAACTCATTCTTATGGGTAGATTGAATAAACACTTTCAAATAAAATGTCAAATAGACTGAAGGAAAATTGATTACAAGTGTAGAAAACAGAGTAAATGCATGTCATGGTGTAGAGGCTCAACAAACAGGGCTCTTAAGAAGAACATTCTGAACTAACTAGTCCTTAGTCACAGCCTCCTGTGGGAAAAATAATTTAGCTGAAGAAAACATTGGGTTTTTTCAGTTGAACGTTTTTCCTGATCCACTTCACCATCCTGCACCAGCAGTTGGTTTGGCCTAACTTTTTAGAGGTGTGGAAACTGGCAATAAAGTGTGGAGAGTAAGAGTAGCAAGGAGGGGAAGCAGAATTGTCCTATTAATATTTATTGTGTTTGTTTTTGTTAACAAGCATTATGAAGGGCCAGGGAAGCCACAGTGCTCTGAACACTTTAAATTGGCACTGGCAAAAAAAAAAAAGCAGTTCTGTTTGCCCCCTGCTTCTCAGCCCTCCCCTCTTCATTTGTGTCATTGCTCAGGGATCTGTTACTTATTTGGCTCAGCTAATTTTAAACATTGGGTTTTTTCAGTTGAACGTTTTTCCTGATCCACTTCACCATCCTGCACCAGCAGTTGGTTTGGCCTAACTTTTTAGAGGTGTGGAAACTGGCAATAAAGTGTGGAGAGTAAGAGTAGCAAGGAGGGGAAGCAGAATTGTCCTATTAATATTTATTGTGTTTGTTTTTGTTAACAAGCATTATGAAGGGCCAGGGAAGCCACAGTGCTCTGAACACTTTAAATTGGCACTGGCAAAAAAAAAAAAGCAGTTCTGTTTGCCCTCTGGCTTCTCAGCCCTCCCCTCTTCATTTGTGTCATTGCTCAGGGATCTGTTACTTATTTGGCTCAGCTAATTTTATCTGAATAGCTTTCCCCATCTAATTTGCTGTGCAGCCACTTCGTGTTTCTGCTTCTCTCAGGGAATTGGGGATGGCCTAGGGGCAAAATGAGCATCTGGAGATAGATGGATTGCTTTCTAATTTCATTGTCAGTGACATTTATCCCCATGTAAAGTGTTTGTGCAAATGTTTCTTTACTATGAGCAAAGTCTTGGTATGGACAGGACACTTACTGTGTCCAGGATATTGCAGATGGTTCTCATTGTGCAGCAGAGCCATCCTAAGCCTGGACCTCTCTGTGTTCCCAGTTGTGCTAGAAAAAAACAACAACCCTCCTGCTTTTTGCAGACAAGGGAGAGGAATGGGCTGCTTTTGGGGACAACTAGATTTAAATTCTTCATTATTTTTTCTGTAAAATTCTCGAATGAACGGAACCAAAGAAGCTATGTTGAAAACGTGTGAGACATCCTTTCAGCAGCACTGAACGAGCAAAGTCAACAATGGGCCCAAAACTTTGTAACCTTCCTTCATAAGAAATGTTACTTAATTGACTATAGTGTATGTATTTGGCCCACCTTACACAGAAGTGGATAGAAGTGCTACTTGTTACAAAAAGAGCAAGCTCTCTAGTAAGGTTCAGTGTAAAACAAACAGACTTCATGTGCACCTGCCAAAAAAAATTAAAAAAAAAAAATAATCCACCAAACTCTGCTGGTTATATTAGTTTACTGTGCAGATACAGTTTATCTCAAGTTTTTGACAAACCAGTTAAGCAGGTTGTGGTTTGGTAGCATAAGTTTTAAGTGAAGGATTATTTTTAAGAGTAACTGATTTTGTGAACAATTTCATGGCAACGTGCAAGAACCCTTGGATTAGCAGATCAAGATGTGTGCTGCAGCCTGGGCATAGGATTGAGGAAGAGGGGACAGGATCTCTTTTTGTTGTTGTTGTTGTTTTAATGGTTTATGACACCACAATTTATAGAAATATTTTTAAATTGCATGCCCCCTTCCTTCAAAAAAATGTTCATGGGTTGATGGAATTTTTCTTTTGTTCTTTTTGTATTGTAGCCTGGATTGTCCATTTTAGAAATGACTGATAAAGATAGTTCAAAAAATTTCACACAGATTACACGTAGTGAATCCCTCCACAGCTTCTCTGGCTTCTCCAAAAGCTGCATTTTAAATGGAAGTGGGGAAGTATGTTGTTGTTTTTTTCCAGCTGTTTAATTTTCAGGGTGCCCAACAGGATTGGATGTTTTATTGTTGAGGGTTTTTTTTTGACAAATTGGTTAATGTATCTCAGCAAACAAGCTAAGTAAGGCTGAACCTTCTGAATGCAAGCTTATTGCGTAGACATTGTGCTGACCTTTGGTCCTACTCCTCCTCATCTGCAGGCCATTATTAGGTCTTGTCTTTTACAGTACAAACTGTGTTTAGGTCCATAACTGCCTGTGACATCTGCAGCCCCAAGGCTGCAAAAATAGAAAAGTGAAAAACAAAGTGCTTTTGGTATAAGGCAGTTGGAATTAAGTCAGGTTTGAATGAACTTTGAGGTCAGATTGGCTTGGAAGTCTTTAGGTTATGTGCTGTTTGGAGAAGGTTTTTCACTTCAAAGAAACCCAATATTAATGTAAGGAGAGACATTCCCCTACAATTCATCTGTGTTCTTTTGTCAGGGAAAGGAAGATGTTGCCAGAGGATTTCCCGAGATATCCTCATGCTATTCTAGTTTCTTTGGCAGCAGTTAAATGCTAAGAAAATATTCACAGGGATGCTGGCCATTGTTTCTTCTCTCTCTCCTTGAGCTCTCCTTACCCTGTAATCTGAGTATCTCCTCATTGCAGTTCATAAGGTCATGGGAGAAGATGGCTGCAAAAGTACGTGACACTCCTGTCTTTGAGGATAGAAAACATGGGGGACTAAGCAAATGTTTGGCTCTTCATGACCTGATGTACTGTTACATCACTAATATGTTTCTAACATTGTTTATAGGAGTCTCTCAAAGTTTGAGGAGGAGAAGTGTGAGAACTGGTGACAATCGAGAATGTGCAGAGCCAAATACTAAAGGACAGTTTAAGCAAAGGAAGACTCTCATCTTGATTTAGAAGTAGTTCAAGTGTGGCAGCCAATGTTTTTTATAAAGATGATTAAAGAATACTCCTCAGATTTTCTTTAGGATTTAGGGCTAATGAGAAGTTCCAAAAATACCAGGAACAAAAAGAACAGTGACATATGTCTGATGGCTGCACTAAGGTTGTCAACAACAGTGCTGAAAAGGCAAAACTCTTGTGTACATCTGTAGTGAGAATGAATATTACAAGTAATCATGTAATGGTGAACAAATCCATCACATTACAGCAATAAATAAAGACTGAACAAATACTTTTGAAGATTTGTATTGTACATTTGTGGAGACTGAGGAACATTTTTTTTTAAATGATTAATGTAAAACTGTTCAAAACCTTAAGGACTGACACGCAGCACATGTATTCAGTGTGACTAATAGAAAATAGGTATTATAATGGGTCTAGTGTATCCGTTAGATTAAGGGTTTGGTCACTTCTGTCTAGGAAACTGACTCCTGAAAATGTTACACTTAATGAAGAATTATTGAATTAAGATAAAATTTTCTGATGTTCAGTAGTTAGTTGTTTGGTTTTTTTTTTAAAAAAACCAACACAACAAACCCAAATGAACACACAACTGGAGGAAAATGCAAAATCTTTCCTGACAGTTTTATCTAGGCCACACAGAGCAGAAAAATTACAAATGGTGGCGTAGCCTCATGTGTTGGATTGAATTAAAGAGCATATTAGCTGACTCCTTTGAAAGGTAATCTTAAACCTTTGAGAAGTTACTCACCGTCAAAGAAGGCTGGATGTATCTTCAGGATGAGGAACACTATCCTAAAAGAACAATAGAGCAAGGTATCAAGGCTCACGGGCAACAGTCAGCAGACAAGAAAGTCCCTGTGGATAAATGGCAGTCAAGAGCTGATAGTTGTCAAATACACTGAATGCAGAAAAGGAAATTTCCTTTTCAATATTAATGACCTCACTTCTGGAATATAGTCAGGCTTGATGGATTAAGTTAAAGACCTGTTTTTAAATTGAAGTCAGTACTGGTTATGAGTGTTGGAAAAATGTATCTAAACTCTTAATGTAGATGGCAACAGAGAAGCAAATTCTGAGTTTGTACCTGTCAGTGAAGGAAGGGGAGAACCATCAAAGAGCATGTTTGCACATACAAGAGTCACAGCAGCAAGAAGCAGTAAGTAAAAAAGAATATGAACTTGCATAAAAGGAAAAAAATATTTTAAGTGATAACTAGTTAACCATTGCACTAACTTACTGATGGACTTCTTAGGTTCTCCAACACTTTAAATAAATGTCAAGATCCAAGAACTTTCAAAAAACTGCTCTTGAACAAGAAGCTGTTGAGTTATATCAGACATTAATTCATGCTTTGTGAGAACCAGAGTAAGTCTTTGCAATTTTTCAATTCCTTTGCTGGTAGTGACAACATTTATTTGTTTTTTTAAGAAGAGGAAAACATTTGTATAAAACTTTTTTTTTTTTTTTTTCCCCAAAAAGGGCTTATTTCATAAGTCTATAGGAATTATTGGACCTCTGCAATTTAGGTTCTGTGTAAATTGTCACTGACTCTTATTATGCGTTACTTTTAAACTTCCTAACTGTGTCATCTATATTATTTTTAAAGAGAAAAAGTTAAAAATAGTGTGGTTGTTGGATTAAGTGACAAGGTGTTATATAGCTTAGGTTTATGCCTTTAGTTCCTTGGGTAATATGCAGCTGTTTGGATACAGATCTTTGTGTGCTGACATCTTTCAGTGGAAGTTCTTATGCTTGTGAAAGTAATTTCATCCTGTGATGACAGCTAGGAGAGACTGTCTTGCTGTGGTCATGGAAAGTTAAACAGGTATGATCCTTCCTAGGTGACCTTCTCACAGGATTCTGCCTGCTCTCAGAAAACAAGCCATTCCTTTTCCCTGGCACTCGAGTGGAAATTCCAAAATGGGCAATAAAGCCAAACATAATTTTATGTCCTTATGAGCACTGCTGTTTTGAAACAAATGTGTTCAGGATTTTTCTCTCTCAGTTTTGCTATCAGGCCTACAGGTCTGACTCCTTGGGTTTGGGAATCTCTGCCCAATTTAGTAGATATGAAATTTTGTGTCTTTGTGATGTTAGGCTTGGGAATTTGAGGAATGTCATATGAGAAAAAGAACTGAAGTCTTGAATGTCAATTTGATATTAGAAGATGTGTTCTGCTGGTGTTCAGACTCAAGTAGCTTCTGTCTATGATACAATAATTTTATTTTTTTTTTCAGATATACTGGATAATTTCTCATGTTTAGAGGCAGATGCAGCTTGAGACTCCTTTTTCATTTGTGAGGGGTAGATGTTACTCCCTTTCCATGCTAATCATCACCTTTTCTTTTTGTACAGGGCAGTAGCAGTCTCTTACCTTTCCAAAGTGTTGATTTGGATGGCAGTTGTTTTGTGACTGCAAACTGCAAAAACAAACACACAGGAGAAAAATTATAAGTTGTTTCTGTAGGAAGAGAGCAGATATGTAAACTACTTTTAGCATGAGAAAACTGACATTTCTTAAACTATTTCCAGAGGGTGTGACAATGATTTTAAGTATAGATCTGTGTGCTGTGTAACAAAGGGCTGTCAGATTCCATTGAGAGATGTGTAAAGGAGTGATGTTTGCCAAGAAGATTTACATCAGTGTATTTAACTTGATGTAACCTATGTATCTAGAGCTTGCCATTTATGTCATGTGGTGAGTTATTTTCTTCCAGGTATCCAGAGCTTGTCAGGGCTGATGATCCTTACCATGGGACAGAAAGCACAAGCATTCCAGGGTTGTGTTGGCTGACCACGTAACCCTCACAAAAAGGCACATTAGCAACACAATTATATTAGCAATCTGACAAGTGATGAATATATGTAGTTGTTTCAGAAATGTAAGATAGCAGATAAATGATTTTAGACACATGAAATAATCTTGCAATCTAATGAAGAAAAATGCTAGTGCTGATGCAGGGACTGTCTTCCATTGTATTTGACAGTGGGGTCTTACTTGGCTGTTCACATTTTTTATTTGTAGCAACTGTAAATAACTTTTTTTAGTGTGCTGTGACACAAACTGTAAGGTTGGGCCTCTCATGCTACATGTGTGATGAGAGGTGAAATTTTAGATATTGAGCAAAACATTTTCTTGTTCCCTCTGAAATGAGCTTTCCTTTTCACATTTTATATTGTGTAAATAGGCCTTGTCCACTGACATGGTTGGTTATACAAAGTTGGGATAGATGCAATTTGGAGAGGTGAAGACTTTAATTATTCTAAAAATATCTGCTTAGCTCTTCAGGGAGTTGCTGATTTTGGAGGACTACTTTCTGTTTGCATACATCTGGAAGTAAAATGATGATGTCGTCATGAGTTTGCTGCTCCTCCAGTTATGAAGTTGGAGTCAGGTATGGTTCTTAATTGTGTTTTACGTAGTAGATAAGGGATGTGATTAACATTTTATAAGTGACCCTTCAGAGCACGCATAAAATTTTAATCTGTTTCATTTTTCAGCTGTTGGGCTTTAGTAACCTCCCATTCAGCTGTAATTCCTGTTTGGGGTGAGAATGTGCAGGGAAAAGGATTAATTTTAGCTGAACTTCTTTAAGGACAGAGCTGATGGATGCCTTTAAAATGAGTAAGATTTTAAATGTGCTGGCCCTTGCATGAAGTATTTAATACATAAAGGTTTCTGATAGATAGGCTGGTGTCAGTGCATGATTATTGGAGTACATATGAATAATATGTTCAGTAAAAACCCCTAAGCAGTTTGTAAGAGTTACTGCAGGTCTTAAAAATAAATCTATATATATATATCTATATGTATATATATATATCTTAGCAATTGTTTATATTTGCATTAAATGCAACAGGAAGAAAAAGGCAGTATATGCTGAAGAACACTAGAGGGAGCCAGGAAGAAGAAGAGAGGAAAACCGTTGAAGACATGTTTGCATTTTTAGGAGCAGTTTATACAAAGCATCCATTTAAATCCTCCTGCTGACTTCAGCTCAAATGCAGCTACAGGTCAGCCGCTGCCTCTGGCTGCTCTGTGACCCCACACTTAACTGAGGAATTTTCAATTTTCTAGTCCTGAGAGAGGCCAGAAGCTTTTTAAATGGCTGTAGGGGAAACCACCTGCCCCTCTGCAGAACGTAGCCCTTCTGTTGCCTGGTTTTGTATTTGGATGAGCAACCAAGGGTTAATTTGCCTTTCAGTGCAGGTGGCTTTTCTGGAGCAGATCCATGGAGGGGAAGTAAGTGGGGGAGTTTGTAGTTGGGGTCGATTAGATGAGGAAGAGTTTTAATGTTATTAATTTGCATTATTGATTTGAAGCAACCACACTGGTCTTGCAGGGGATCTGTGGAAAATGGGTCTTTGTGAGCTTGTAGAATAACAAACAAGCATGAAGTTACTGTAAAGTCTCCCCTCTTATTTTATGAGGTTTTAGAAGTGTTGTTGGGCACACTTTGTGTACTGCTTTGTCATAAAACCAAATGCCTTGAGTTAAAGTGTAACAGCTTTACGATGTAGGTCAGTAATTTGTTTTTAGTTCCCCCTACCCCTATAGGTGGACATAATGTTGGTATCTTGGCATCAGTGAGAGCAGGATGAATTCCCATGGTGGTGGTGGGAGGGAATTCTTTAGGTTTTAGATTTTGGGGGGTAAGGAAATTTTTTTTAGTATTTAAAATTTCTTTTCATAATAATCTAGTATTACACAACTAAACTGAATTTTGATGGCCTGGGGTCTTGGCCTTGAGCAATTCTGGGGGAAAGAATGGCATTTTTTGTTATTATTTGAGGCTGCTTAGGGCTTTGGAATGCTCAAAGTCATCTCGGAGGAGGTAGACAGACTGGAAGTGAGTGATTAAATGAGCAGAATTAACATATATGTACTGCATATTTGCAATCCACCTCTGTAATTTATTGCTACCATGCTCATTGTTCAAGCCCCCTAATTTCCCTTTCTACTTAAGAAAAGAAATCAAAAGGGCAGGAATAATGGACTGGAGAGTTCTTCCTTTAGTCTTTATTAGATGGCATGATTTTAAGTTACAAAAACAAGGACAAACATTTCTCACAAGTACTCTCACCATGCTTTAGCCTGAGGGCTCTGCTCACTTTATAGGAAACAAATATAATGGAATTCAAATATGTGGAGGTTGGAGTCCTTTAGCAGTCCACAGAGCTTTTTTTTTTTCAGTGTACTTTGAGGCTTTAAAGCAGTGTTGGCTGTTCATAATTACATCATCCTAGATTTGAGATGTCTAGAAATTATGAATTAAAGCAGACATTTCTTCTGAAATATTTAATAACCTCTTGGTAACAACAACAAAAAAATCCCAACAGGTAAGAGCACTAAGTAATCACAACTTAATTCCTGTTGGATGGTTCAGGGCCTTTTCCTGTCATCTAAGAATTAACTGCACTGAAGATGAAACAGAGTAATAAAAAAGCAGGGATTTTATTTTTTTTTCCCCTGTCAGCAACTCTGCTTTCATAGAACCATACAATCACTAAGGTTGGAAGGGATCTTAAAGATCATCAGGTTCCAACCCCCCTGCCATGAGCAGGGAACCCTACCACTAGACCAGGTTACACAAAAGCTCATCCAACTTGGCCTTAAAAACCTCCAGGGATGGGGCATCAATGACCTCCCTGGGCAACCCATTCCAGGTCCTCACCACCCTTATAGTGAAGAATTTCTTCCTAATATCTAACCTAAATCTCCCCTCTCTCAGTTTAAAACCATTACCCCTTGTCCTATCACTATCTTCTCTGATGAAAAGCCCCTCCCCATCTTTCCTGTAGCCCCTTAAGTACTGGAAGGTGCTATAAGGTCTTTCCAAGAGCCTTCTCTTCTCCTGGCTGAACATCCCCAACTCTCTCAGCCTGTGTTCATAGCAGAGGTGCTCCAGCCCTTTGATCATCTTGGTGGCCCTTCGCTGGACCCTCTCCAACAGGTCTATATCTTTCTTGTGCTGAGGACACCAGAACTGTACACAGCACTCCAGGTGAGGTCTCACCAGAGCAGAGTAAAGGGGCAGAATCACCTCCCTGGCCCTGCTGGCCACACTTCTCCCCAGCCTGTATTTGTGCCTGGGGTTGTGCTGACCCAGGTGCAGGACCCTGCACTTGGCCTTGTTGAACTTCATGAGGTTGGCACTGGCCACCTCTCCAGCCTGTCAAGGTCCCTCTGGATGGTATCCCTTCCCTCTTGGGTGCCAACCACACCACACAGCTTGGAATCATCAGCAAACTTGCTGAGGATACACTCAGTCCCACTGTCCATGTCTCCAACAAAGATGTTAAACAGCACTGGTCCCAGTACTGACCCCTGAGGGACACCACTCGTCACCTGCCTCCATTTGGACACTGAACCATTGACCACAGCTCTCTGGGTGTGGCCATCCAGCCAATTTCTTATCCACTGAGTACTCCATCTGTCAAATCCATGTCTTGTCAGTTTGGAGACCAGGATATCATGTGGGACAGTGCCAAACACCTTGCACAAATCCAGGCAGATGACATCAGTTTCTCTGCCACCATCCACCATCTCTGTAGCCTTGCAGTAGAAGGTCACCAGATTGGTCAGGCATGACTTGCCCATAGTGAAGCCATATTGGCTGTCACCAATCACCTCTTTGTTTTCCATGTGCCATAGCAGACTTTCCAGGAGGAGCACTGTTTCTCCTGCTGCAATGCAAGAATGAGGGCAGATATGTTCCTTACTCTCCCAGTGCAGTGTATAGAGGGCTCCTGGTAAAGCCCAAAAGTATTTCCTCAGGCAGAAGACTGTCAAAGTTGGCCTCTAAACTGGGTGTATCTTCAATTTACTCCTCAGAACCAGGGAAACAGGCATATTTACTCCAAAAGAAAGGAAAATATGTTTTTAGATGAAGTTCTTAAGCTTCCAAAGGGTTTCTTACTGAGGATGTGCTGTGAATACTTCAGAGAACTCTGTGATACACAGATGATCCAGTGGGGCCCCTTAATGTACAACAGGAACAGCTTTTTTGAGATTATAGCGTCTGGGTTTGGTGTTTGTTGTGGTTTTTTTGTTTGTTTGTTTTTTATTTATTATTCAACTGCAGTTGAATATTGAACTTCATGGGGCAGCAGAGGGTGTCTTTTCACCTGTGAAGTGGTGATGGATGCACTGTGGGAAGGATTTAATTTCCCTGGGGTGAGGAAAAAAGGAGTTATTCTCTTAAATACACACAGTGCAAATCAATGACATAACACGCTCAGACTTTTGTGTTGCCTTAGGAAAAGCAGGTACCTCCAGGAGCTCAAGGGCAGAGTTTTTATCGTTTGACTTTCACTACGACATTCACCTGAAGGCTGCAGTACCCGATAAAAAAGGAAGGGCCAACCCCAGAGTGAGTGTGAGGTGTGGGAGTGCCACAGGGCACAGCTCCCCTTCCTCTCCCAGGTGAGCCAGGGCAGAGAGAGGTGCCCATGAAATGATGCCCAGTGCCCATTTTCCCCCCTCAAGTCTTTCCTGCCATGAAGTTGTCAGCCTGTGCTGAATGTCCACGTGCCTGCTAGGCTTTGTGGGGTAAGATGCCACTTCAGAGGGCTAGAGTGTCCCTCACTGAGCTCCCTCTGGAGGTGACCTGGAGAGGAACCCTGGCCCTGGCATCTGACGTAAAGCCTTTCTTTGTGTGCTGGAGGAAAACCTCGCTGTGGGTTTGGGGCAGAAATTGCCACTTGGTGTCACTTGTTGCAGGCCTTTCGGGTGCAGTGGGAGCAGCACTTGTGGCTGTTCCCAGTACTGTTCTGGGCAGCCCAAAAACATGGGGCTGAGGAATCTTGATGATCTGTTAGGTAAAGGGTAAGTGCCAATAGCAGCTTTGCAGAGAGGTCGAGAGCACAAATGTGCCTGGCACCTCCTGTGCAAATGCAGGGAGGTTACGGGAGCAGGGACTGCTCCTGCCTCTCTCAGCCCAGGAGGGCACCCTTCTGATTCCTGGCTCTTCAGAGTGAGGATTTGGGATACCCCTGCTTGTCTCTAGTAGGAATTGGGATCACTAGCAAAGGATGTTAGCCCTTTAAAATGTGGCTGTTTCACCCGCCTGTCTCAGAAATGAGGTTTCTCACTGTTTTTTGCGTGTTTGTAGGGCTGCAAATAGCTGCTGCAGGTGAGCCCTAAATCAAGATCTGATGTGACTGTAGTGCTGGTATGCAGCAAGGGGCTGACATTAGCTCCCCAGGCAAATGTAGCATACGGAATTATTTTTAATAATGTAGGAGTTTGGCTGGGCTTTGCCCTGAGGAAGAGGGAATGGGAGGTGAAATCTCCCCCCGAGCTGGTGAGCTCAGCAGAAATACATGCTGGGCTCTCATCCCTACCCGGGCTTGGCAGAGATCCGGGTGAGGATGGGATTTAAATCCTGCAGTGCCTGTGGTGGCTAGTAAGGCATCCTCCTTTCCCTGCTCTCAGTGCCTGTTAGACAGCCAGCGAGAGAAAGCCACTCGCTGTTCCCTCGGGGAATATGTGGTGCTTGCTAAGCAATAGCTGCCAAGAGTGAAGCATTAAAAATTCCTTTAACTGCATAATGTTGTATTTGTGTGCTTGATAATGGCTGGTAGTTCTTGTGCAGAATATATTAATTGTATATTTTTTTTTTTGTCTTCCCCATCACATTATTTTTTTGGAAAAAAATACTTTGGGCTAACGCATTTATTAAGTGGGATCTGATTTTCTTTCTTAAGAGTATACTGCGGATTCCCCTTCCAGTATTAACGTGAAAAAGCATGATGCTATCACAGAGTCAGGCAGGAAGGAGCTTCACTTCGCCGTCTCCGAGCAGGACTCTGCCGACAGACGTGGTGCGTTGATTTTATGATTACCGTGTGGGCTGCCTTCTTTGCATTCCCGGCAGGACAGCAAGGTGAATAATTCAATTCCAGCCGCCCCTGCCGGTGCCTCCCGTGAGCCGACACGCTTCGGGGGGGAATGGAAACTTACAGAAGCGATGCAAAACCGCCGCGTCTCCTCCTCCCTTCACCCTGAAGAAACCTCCCGGCGGAGCGACCGGCTTCTTCCTTTGCTTTTCCACGCGTTCCTCTGACGTGGGAGCTGGAGGGGTGTGCGACCGAGCGGGGAGGGGCCCGCCCATGCCCCCCCCACCCGCCGAGCTGGTCGGAGCGGGAGCGGCGAGGAGCCGGGACCTCGAGCGGGGAGTGGAAATTTACAGCTGCTTGCGAGCGCCTGTGCGTGCCCGAGAGATCCTTCCCGGGGCGGGAGGCTGAGCCCTGGGATCCCCGCTCCCTGCCACGTGTCGGACACCAGCGCTGCGGGGGGGAATGAAGTGGGATTCAATGGAAGAGCAGTGAGGGGAGGCGGCAGGGCTGTCTTCATCACCCCCCGGCCATGGGGCTGCCTGGGGGTGCCTAGGAGCCCCCACCTTCCCACGCACGGTGAGTGTCAGCGGGATGATGATGTGCTCTGACAGAAAGTTAAGTGATTTAATCGAACTTTTCTCCTTTTTTTTTTTTTTTGCTTCCAGTTAGCGCCAGCCTCTTTATTCTAAGCCGTTTTGCCTGCTTGTCCTCAATAGTTATTACGCTGTTCGGTTTTTATAGCTTTGTAAACTGTGTTACCAGGAGTGGCCTTTGAAAGCAGGCAGCCCTAAACAATGCTCCTCCTGTTACATAAGGCGCTGGCTCCACGACCAAGCGCCCCGTGTCCATGGAATATCTCTGGAAATGGCTTTATTTACAGTGTGGTTTCCAAAAATAAAATATCTGCAATATATCATTCCTCTTGCTCCTCTTCTGCTGACTGCCGGCAACTGCGGGGCTGGCTCCGGAGATGCAGAGGAATGAGAGCGTGGCCACTTGCATAAGGCAGTGGGAAATGGTTAGAGATGCAGGGCAGATGAGCGCGCATGTGAAGTGCCACAAGAAACGGCAGATGTAAATTAACCATCTCATTATTTGTCGTCCATAGGTCTTGTCAACCTGAAATGCTAATTCGGTGCAATGGGCTGTTCAGGAAGTTATTATCAGACAGAACTTTCATTGAGCTTAAGGGAAGTTGTTTTGGTTTTTTTTCTGAGCAAAGACTAAAATGCTACATGAAGTACTGCTATAGAGGAGTGTGTTACCAAGCTATTGCTGTGGCAGGCTTGCCAAGAGCGTACTCAAGGGAATGCCGTGTAGAGAGGTAACTTTCAGTAATATTGAACAAAAATCAAAAAGTATTGACATTCCTTGGTACTGGGTGTAGAGGAAGTCCTATTCCCTGTTGGCTGCTTTCCATGCTAGTTAGATTATATTACCAGTTTCCATTAATTCTACTGTGATTATTACTAATAGAGATGGAAATTTAACTTGGTTTCCCTTTTCCTTAAGTAAATGAAAAGCTGTTAATGGTAGTTCTGTTAGAATTTTGTGTGCTACAGAGATGTTATGAGTTAAGAGATCTCTTCCTGCCTGACTGAGCTTGTGGGAGTTTTGGTGTGGACTACAGTTAGACATGGAATTGAATCCTTAGTTTTTTAGGTTTGTAAAACCTTCATGGTGACAAGTGGAAACAGGTATCCCAAACATTCTTGACTCATTGATCCTGAATATTTAGTGGCTGTGATACCACTGTTTTCTTTCTAGCTTTATTCGGTGTAACGTAATGATGTACTACTCCTAGCTAGTTAATTAGCATGGGTGGGAGAGCCTGGGTAGTCCTGTGATACAGAGGTGATTGATGCCACAGGATGCTGCTTCTGCTTGACTTTAGAATCCGAATTGCAGTGTGCAAATGCTGTTTTGTAATAAGCATTTTCTTATAATAATAATAATAGAAGTGGTAGCACAGGACTTGCTGCAATAAAAATACACTAGGCAGCAAAGTCAAACACTCAGAGTTCCTAACTTTAATTATGGCACTTATCTATGCCAATGAAGTCTCTTCTCTGTACCCTACTCAGGATACTTTAATTAAGTTTGTATCATCACACATTTACATTCCCTTTCTCATCATCACTGTCTCACTCTCGAGTTGGCTGGTGAACACCTGAGCTGTAGCATCTGCTCCAGCAGCCCAGTCTCGCTACTTTCCTTCCATCTATCCCCTCTTCCCCTTCTGTGCTAGTACAGCTCTTTGTAAGACTCTGGTGAAAACTGGACTGACTTTTTTTCCCCTGCCAGGCTATTTTTTGTTAACCTGGGTCAGTTCCCTGACGTGGCTCAGCACGAGGCCCTGCAGACAGTGGTACCACTCCAACAGAGGCTGAAGGGATGTGGACAGGGTGGCACTGTCATGGAACAAAATGTCTATCAAACTGTTGCCTCAGTGACCAGATAGCTCTTAGGTGTTTCATTTTATCCCCCATGTTTGCTGAGAGCTTATATGGGCTTTTTGGTTTTTATTGGATGGGCATTCTAGCACTCAATTAAAAATAGTATTGTTAATTTATTTGAGTGCTTCCATAGAGCTACACTGCAGCACTTGAGTCACCACAAATGCCTTCAGTTTCATAACAGTATTGAACAATTATGTGATACTATGCTCATTCTGAAGCCACTATCAGATTAAGGACAGAGCTGCCTACTTACTTTCCATGTCTGATCTTCAGGATGCTTACGGTCTGCTAAAAGAAGATGGTGATGGTAGGCATTACTGCAATGTTTTGTGTTTTCAGGTGAAGTTTCAGCCAATATCCACCCTCATTCCAGGTACTACAACAAGTAGCCAACAGCAAGGCTAATGATGAGTAAATTCTTGAGTTTTTAGAATAATTTTGTTGCCAAACAGAGATGACATTTATTCAGCCTAACAATAAAACTGTCTTCATTTCTGTTAGTCTTTTGTCTCCTTTACAGTGTACCTTCCAAAATTTGCAACTTGTTGAGGATTTGTAGAGAAGTTACTTGTGGTGTAGCCCCAACTCCTTCTGTCTATAGAATGAAACATGGGTCATGTGAGGGGGCTGCATGGGGGAGGAGAGATCAGATTTTTCTGGGTGATCATTACACATGGGGGCTTCCATCCCTGGTTTAAGTACATGACTCAACTTGCAAGAGGGAGAAATGAGGAAGCAATAAAGCATCTCTTCCAGTATGTAGAAGCTGAATTAGGCAAAATTATGAAGAAAGTGTGGTAATTCTGGCCCCAAGTGTATGAGTATTAGGTGCACTGGGGTGAATGAAAAATTAATGTCTTTTTCCACTCAAGAAGCTCTCACCCTATATGAGTTATTGAAACATTTTGACTCTGATCAGTAAGTTGATGAAGGTTAGTAACTAAGACAGAATGGCTGTCTGATACTTGATGGGAAGGAAATTCTTTTGCTCATTCATTTTTGAAGCCCAAATGGCTTGTCTGCAAAGGGGACATGGATCAGCTCACGTATTCTCTCCCATTCTTGCCTTCATGGGTAGGAGGAAGCGTTTGTCACCAAGCTGCTTCACTGAGTCACTTCATAGTGGGATGGACTGGTGAATATGGTGATGTTGCTGTCTGCATTTTGCCTTCATCATGCTTACAAGCTCAGCTGAGCTGTAATCTTTTGAGAAAGTAGATGATTAAGAGCAAAGATATCGAGAAGGATGCCTATAAAGAGAGATAGGTCTCTTACTCTACTTTATAGTTGTATTAAAGAGCTTGAGTTGCAGTGATTCTTTTTTTTTTTTATGTGTATTCCCTTAATGAGCAGATAAACTATCAGAAGAGGTATTTTGAAGACTAATAAAGTATACATTTTGGTGTCAAATGATCTAATGATTAATTCCTGACACAGCCACTGAATTTTAATATGATCTTGGGTAAGTCTTCTAGTATTCTGTGCTTCAGCCTCTCCCTTTGCAGAGGGGGCCAAGTAACAGGAGGTATATAGGTGTGGTTTTTTTTGGAAGTTTGTTTTTTCTCTTGGTTAAATGTTTTCAGTTTGTGGCCTCTGAAGGAAGGTATGTCCTGAGTATGAAGGGATGTTACGTTACCTTCAACAGGACACTGAATACTTGAATACTTACATCTTGTAAACATAATCCACCTCTGGATTCAACTCGCTGCTTAAGTCTACATGAGATCTATATTTTCAATATTTTCTAATTATATTATATTTTTCTTGAACAGAAACAGCTAGATATTTTTAAAATGATGCTTTTAAATTGTCTTTTGGTGTTTCTTTTACTTACTTAAAATAAAATCCGTGCCATTTTTTTCTCCCAAACAAACACAGAATTATATTCCCTGAAAGTATTTTTATAAATGTAGGGCTTGTAAAGTCCTCTGGGGACCCTGGCACTGGTGGCTGAAATGTCTTGTTCATACTGATGGCAACAGCAGGCTTTGGAAACCACTGTTCCTGCTACAGCGTTGCTGGGGTGTTCCCTCTGTGACCAGGAGAGACAACCTCTGAGGCCAGGGGAGTCAGTCCAATGAGATACAGCTGTTTCTTTCTGTGGTATCATAAGCTCCTTACAAGAGCGCCAGTGAAATAACATAATCACAACTAAATGTTGGCTCGTCCCCCATTATGAATTCAGGAGTGTCCACGGTGCTTTTCTGATGTTATAAAAACATATGCTGTTGAATAACCATTAGATGGAAAAAGTTTTCCTAGAAAGTAGGAAAGAAAGGGGCTCATTCAGCCCTGTCCCTTGCTGCCAGACAGCAGTGTCAAAAAATTATGAGCAGATACCCTGTAGCAGGCCTGGTAGAATAGGTAATTTCAAAATCTCAAAGCTGCAGTGGTTGGAAACCTTTGCATTTTCAGTTTAAGTTTATTCATCAGCAGTTTATAGCCATTTGCTTCTGCATAAATAAAGTGTTATTTGAGCTGAAATAACTTCTTGGGATTCCCTGTATTTTTATTCTAAGCTTGCCAAGGTGAGCACTTCTAACCAAGTAGACATGCTGGTCTTCCTGTTTATCCGGCCAGCATAGGGTCCCTCTCTACACCCACTCTAATCTCTGTTGGTTTTACGTGACTGCTGGAGCTGAGGTTTGTGTACAATGTCCATGTGAAATTCTATCAAGACTTGGTAAAAGACATGCATGCCTTTGTTTTTCTACTGGTTACTTTCTTAATTTGTCATGGATTTGTCTTTGTCTTTCTCCTGTTTGAAAAATACTGGTGTAGTCACTGTGTATCTGTCATTTCTCATGGTAAGTCCTTAGTTTGAAGCAGATATTCATGGAATTATAGAGTAGTTTGGGTTGGAAGGGACCTTTAAAGATCATCTAGTCCAACCTCCCCTGCAGCAAGCAGGGGCATCGTCAACTAGATTAGTTGCTCAGAGACCTGTCCAACCTGACCTTGGATGTTTCCAGGGATGGGAATTCTAGCAGCTCTTTGTCTCTTCTCCCATTCAGCATTATTTGATACTTAATTTTTGTCCCATTTTTATTATCTCAGTCCTTAAGGCCATCCAGTTTCTCAGGTAGTAATACTCCAGTTTTCTGTATTGATAATATCTTCTTCTTTTGAGTCACCACAATTTTGTGTAGGTTCTTATTCCCATGTCTCTAATTGCTCTTACCTTCTCAGATGATCAGTCTCCCCTTACACGATAACTTTCCTTCAACTACTTGATTTTCTATTATATTCAATAATAGTGTATTTCCATTTCAGATGCCTGGGTTCTACTGTTTTGTCTGTCTAAAAATGTATTCATAAGGGATTGCAGTATGAGCTACCTTTGGTAACCCTGTGATGCATTCTCTTCAGTTGTCATTCATTTTTGTGCTTCAGTTATTTTTAGACTGGTTTCTTGAGAAAACAAAGCCTATATGGTCACACTGTCAATCTCTCATCCTGCTTCTCTTCCCATGATAACTTATGAACTTACTGGCCAATTTCCAGCAACCTGAACAGAGGGCAAGACGCCTGGACAATATCAAGTTCCAAAAAATGGACTGAAAATAAGTGATGAAAGGAATAGGGAATTCAAACCAAACTAGTGCCTCTACCGAAGAGAAGACTTTCCAAGTAAAGCCTAGAGAGCAGAGAGTTGACACAAGGACAGGACAGAAATGTCCAGCTGTGTTAAGAGCTTTAGAAAGAGCTTGTGCTTTCTTTGATGCTGGAGAATCCAGTCACAAGCAGCAAAGCTGAAGGAGAGGAGTCCCTGTTTTGCTGCATGCCTTATGGAATAGCCAGCCATTGGACTAAGGGCTACAATGCTCCAATCTCAGCAAAGTGACTTTGCCCAGGTTTGCTTCTACCTGTAATTGTGAGTAGCATGTGCCCCCTAGGAGATTCCTGTATGGAGAAGCAAAAGGGAACATAACCTGCAGCTGCTGGTAAGTATTTTCTGAAGTGATGTAACATCTTTTCCCAGATGCTGATTGGTTAAAAACTGTGTCCTGAAAAGGAGGAAATCCAAAAACATTCTTCAATGCACATCTGGGGCATTTCCCCCCCGTCTCCCTCCACTTGCATACAGCAGATGCTTTGCGTGCGAGACTGATGAGTGAACTGAAGCAGAGACTTGGCTCTGTTCAGCAAGGTGATGAACTAAACAGTCTCCTGAGTCTCTTCCTGCCCTACTATTGGTGATTTTGCTGTTGTCATTAGGACGCTGGTAGGGCATGAAATGAAGAGAAATAGTATTTCACTACTGAGCAGTGCTGTGATGACTTGGGGTGAGACAGGAACGATACAGTGGAAAAGGGCTAGCCTGGCTCTTGGAGTTTTATGGCAAAATTAGTAATTATTTAAATACAGACACCATACTCCAGACAGCTATGTATATTATTTTTGGGGAGGAAAATGTGTATATGGTTTATAGCCAGCATTTCTGTTAGAAATGTGGACTTCATGTTTTTTAAAATCTCAGAATCTCGAGCTCATGAGTACTTCAATGAAAAAATTAAATTACCTCCTTCTTTGCTTTTCCTTGTATGGAGATTTCAGCAATCTGAATAAACCTACCCCACCTGGGATGAAAATACTTCTCTGAAGTGCAATGTGCTTGTTAAGCTCCTGCTCTCAGACTGACTCTCTCTTGCATCTTCACGTCCTCTGTCTTAACAGCTAATAAAAACATGCTGAATCAGGTCCTTCTTGAAGTATTTAGTGAATTACTGATCTTCTCATTGCAGCCCATGCAGGATTATGGCGTGCCTGGGGGTTGCTAGCAGTGTTTAAAGCAATTAATTCTATAATCCTAGCATCCCAGTCCTTTCCAATGCTTTTATGTAGCCGAATGTGCCCAAATGAGTTAGTTATTAGTACACCCAGTCTTCAGTCTTGAACGTCAGGTTGAGGTGTGACTCTGCTCTTGCTGGTCAGGTGGTGCTGCCAGAGCTTGTGGTTCTCAGCTCCATGGGAGCAGGACGCCACAGCTGAGACCTCAGCCAAGTAGTGAAGGTCACATAGCCAAACCTGCAGAAATAAAATTCAGTTTGAACTGAACCATGAGGAGCTTGGAAACAGAAATCTGAAAGGTGAGTGTGCTGAATGTGAAAATATTCCTGTAAAACTGATCTAACAACAAATGAGAAGCTATATACAAATTCACCTACTCTGGACATTGTAAAGGAGCTTTGGGTTTAAATAAGACATTTGAAAATATTTCCTGTGTATCATGGAAACTGGTCTTGTAAAAATAATCTTAAAAAAAATTTTGAAATGTTTTCAAGAAGATGTTAGGATAGAGTCTGTATAGATTTTATTTATTATTTTTTTTTAAGTACTCCTCTATGGTTCGAACTTTGTACTTGGTTGTTTCATATGGTTGCTATTTGTAGTTGGAATAGAATGTGTATCTGATCTGGGCATTAATCCTATAGAATATTTGGGGATTAGTAACACATGGATGTATGGCACAAATGGGGTCATACTTCCTGATGGATTCTGTAGCATGAAACAAGTAATGACAAAACCTGAGAGGACTGGGCTCTTTGGGACCACTGGGAAAACGTGACACCATTCTGTTTTCTGTGTGTGTTGTGGTCATTTACTTATCTCCTTTAAAGCCTCTGTATAAAGCTTTTTTTTTTTTTTTTTTTTTTTTTTTTTTTTTAAGAGTAAATTTTGGAGAAAAATAAGGAGATTGGAGTGGTTTGTGTATATATTTATGTTTTCATAGGTAATCTTGCAAATCTATGTGTGGAGGGATGGTGATGGTTGTATTTTATTAAACAAACTAAAGTGCAGTCCAGAATGGTGATGGGCTCTCCCTGGAAAAGGGGTACTGCCTTAACCAGAGCATATTCCTGTCTGTAGTCTGTCCATTGACTTCAGTAGATCTTTGTATCAGACCCGCAGCAAAAATGGGAGTTCACAAAATAATGTTAAGAAGGATTAGAAACTTAAACTACTCTGTTTCTTTCATGTATGTATACAGTGATGTGGTATTTGCCTTTCTGACTATACAAAGGAGGAATGTTTTAAATTAAAAAAAAAAACAGCAACAAAAACAAACAAAAAAGCCCCACAAACAACCAAAGAATTAGTTAAAATGGTCAGTCTTTCATTTAAATAACATGAAAACATTTGAGTCCGCATATGGGCCTGATCCTCTGTTTCTGATTTAATTCTGGCAACATTTTACTCAAGTGAGATCCGACCCACAGATTCTTGAAGTCTGTCAGATTCCTAAACTGCTTCCCCTCAAGAAGGTTTAGGCTGGAAAAGAAAAGCAGATGAAGAACAAGGAGCTGGGATCTTCTCTTACGATGCTCTAAACAAAGGACACTTTGGGTATTCTGGCATCTAGAGCTAGTTACCTGCATCCTGATAAAGCTGGTGAAGTTTGGCAGAAGCCCCTATCAGAAATCCAGTGGAGTCTGCCAGATACACAGCGTCCAAAAAACGTTGGACATAGGCATAGACTCACTGGAGTGCTGACCTGTAGGCCAGGGGCTTTAGGAAGCACCCAGCTCTGGCACAAGTGCTGAGTAGTTGTTTTCCACATGCTAATGGTGGCTTGTGGAGGAACTTGCAAAAACTGTACACGGGAATATTTACTGCTCTACTGAGTAACTGAAGCAGAATATGGTCCCCGAGGCATAATCTTCTTTTGTCCATGTCTTTGTGTGTTTTTATTGCATTTTTGTATAAACCTAAAAAGCTATTTTTGTTTCTTATTTGATTTAAGGCAGTCCTCTTCTTTCCTGAAGGAAGAAATCCAGGTGAAGAAAAAACATGCCTTTGTTTAGTAAATCGCACAAAAATCCTGCTGAGATTGTGAAAATTCTGAAGGAAAACATGGCAATATTGGAAAAACAAGAAAAAAAGACAGACAAGGTATGAGGTAACATTGTAGAAGACCAATAAGGTTTTTATGTGGGGAAAATGGTAGAATAAAGGGAATAAAGCTGTTTGCTCACTGCCCTGATTCTGCAAGCTCTTGCACATGTAAGTAGCTTTGTGTTTGAAGGCTTTTGCTGAAACCAGGGGGCTTTTGCCTGGATCAAGATCTGGGGGTCAAACAGAAAATGCTGAGATCCAGGAGCCTCAGCCAAAATGAAGGGTGATCTCCTACTGCTTCAAATTGCAATGCTTCTATAGAGGGCTCTTTGAAAACTATGATGCCATTAATTGATTTAAGCAGGATAACAAGTGAGACTGCTAATTAATGTGTAGGTACCCTCAGAGCAAAAGTTATTCCTGATGAGCATTGCTTGCATAAAATAGCATGCATTCAGTTGTATAAAAGAGATCTCATTATCAGTTCTTTCCAATCTTCTGGGTGCTAATGCTTCCTAAGTGAACTGTACTGCTTGTATTCTAATGATGGTGCTAGGTTTTTGCTAACACTGTTGGTCTTCTCTAACTGTGTGACACAGACTTGAGTTACTTTTGCCACTCTGCCAGTGACCAGTTGAGAAGATGCACCCCATACGTACAAAATGCTCCCAATTTGGGTTTTGTGCTTAAATAAAATAACTTGTGTGTGTCTGAGACTCCAAGCCTCTGTATTATTGCTGCAGAAGTATGTGATTTTAATTAACAACAAACTAATTTTAAGTTAAAACTGAGTGTCAGTGGAAACAGAAATAGCTGGCAAGTGACATGAGCACCTACTTTGTGCAGCTGATGTTTGTGTGTGTGTGTGGCATTCCCCACCTTGTGCAGCAGCCCATATTAGAACAAACCCAACCCAAAAGGTAAGCATGGAGACCTTCACACCCTTAGTGAAATCCTCTTGAAACTTCTTGGTTCAAAGCAGGTAGCTCAGTGTATTAATTATGTAAG
>NW_009953495.1:749913-806237 GCF_000747805.2 Chaetura pelagica | reverse complement strand
TAACTGAAAAGCACTGAGAGAGTTTGACTCCAAACTAAAATTTAAATTAAGTAACTAAATAAACCAACAGTCTGCCCTCCCCATCTGAATTGATCCTTCAGAGCCTAATTAAAGAAGACACTCAAAGCTTAGGTTTATGTTCAATTTGCTTTGCAGCTTGACTCCTCTGGGTTGTGGTTTTAAGGATTTTTGGCTTTGAGCATGTTTGTTTTTTTGGGCGTCAGCAACGAAGGAAAATAAATTCAAGCTTCTTAGAAAACTGGGAACTTGGTGTAGGTTTTTTCATAGAAGTCAGAGCAGCTGGTGTGTGTTTTTCTCACAAAGCAAAAGATACAGGAGCATTCCTCCAATGTAGTAGGATGGAAACAGTTCATTAATTGAATGGCAATGCTTATTTTACACGAGGAGGTTGGTTTCCAGTATTTTCTGAGGTACTTTATTGCTGTGGGATGGAGGCTGTTCCTGGGGTGAATGTGGGTGATCGGGGGAGAGGAGGAAGGGGGTACAAGGCAGTCATTTCAGCAGCAAGGCAGAAAGTGAAGCAAACAGCCCTTTTTTTGCACAGTATTTATACATACGCCATGCACAACGTGTTTGTTGACTCAGGACTTTGTGGTCCAATGTAGAGGAAGCACGTAAGGCCCTTCTCCCTTCAGAAGGGAAGATGTGAGACTCCTCAGTGATACTACCTTTCATCTGAAGTGCTGCACTGAGCAGTCCTGAAATAAATACCTAGTAAGGAAAATAGCCAGATTTGTGGTCCTGAGTTGAGGGAAGTAAATCACAAGGAATATATTTAGTACTGTGACAACGATAAACTTTTTAAAAGGGCAGGAAAAATCACTTCTTGCAAAAACAATCACCCCATCATATCTCTTACTATCCATCTTACCATCCATCCATTTTCAATTGTTTGCATTTTGAATTGGAGGAGAAAAGGTGATGGGGAGACTTTCAATGGCACACAGGTTTTAAAAACTTACTCCGTAATATTAATAAATAATATCTTCTCTTTCCGTGAGTATGATTAGAGAAATTTAACTGGAAACAAAAGCAAAGAAAAACATACACAGTGCTGTACTCTGTGCTCTCCAAAACCTGGCAAGGTGTTTAAATTTGCCTTGAATTTGATTTCTAAAGGGAGATGAAATGTCTCAAGCTTTCATAAAACAGGCCCAGAGGTCTGGCTTCTGCAAGAGTCACAGACCCTGGATATCTCTGAGCTGGTTTTGGACCCTCTGGCAATGTGAACACAGAAGTGTGGGAATCCTGGCTTGCTGATTTTTTTTTGTTTTGTTTTAAATTTCTGACTCCTTGTCTGTGAGAACTGTTGTGCCTCATCATAAAACTGAGGTTCCCAGGACTTGTAGAGTACAACTGCAGCATCCCTCGTTTTGCTCACATGCAGAATAACTTCCAACTAGGACTTCTCTCAAATGCTTAAACAAGATTTATCAGATGACAATCAAGTTGTTATTGTAGCACAGCCAATTGTTTTGTGGGCTGAGACAGCTAAAAGCTGCCAATACAGCCAGAATTGGCAGAGAGGTGTGGCAAAGCCTGCATTAACTGCAGGACTAGTGGACAACCTCCTCATTTCCTTTCCCAGTTGAGAAATCCTAAGTACAAGGTGAAGATGCCCTGGGCAGCTGAGGGGGAATGAAGTTGGACAGGGAGAGGCTTGATGCTTCTGATACGACTTTGTGCAACTTCCATCAGGAATCATCTATGCCTTGGAGAGGCTGTTTTTAAATAATGCAGAAATGCTGATTCCTGCCAAGCTATGCAGTATGCAGGCAGAGGGAACCTTACAGCACATCAGTTAAGACTTTGGGAGTAATGAGAAGAGGGCAGGGGGAGGACACACCTAGATGGGTAAGATGCAGAGAAGCCACTTGAGGGTAAAAAGGCAATTATACATCTTTTCTGAGACACATTTCCATTGACACACATAACAGAAGTTTGCTCTCTTTCTTAATGATGCTTTTTGTTACTCATAGAACAGGACCCATTCAGACTTTGGCTGAACTCTATTGACTCTGCTTGTCTTCTTAGACAAGATTGAATATGACCCAATTCCTCCACATGCCCTTTATTTTTTAATACTGTTATTATATGTAGTGTTGCTGTGATTTTTTTTTTTAACACTCTCTAGTGAAAAACAGGCTAAGTACTTTATTTTATGGGTGGGGTTTTTTGTTTGTTTGCTTGCATGAATGTAGGTGCTTAACACTTTGCCATTATCTCAGTTACATTCTGATGGGATTGATAGACCACAGGCTGAGAAGTACCACCACATGTGGCTCCTATCATTGAAGTGTTCTGTCTAATACCTTCTGTTACAGTTTTTTCTTAAAGAACATCTAAAGAAGGTGTTGCAGCACTGGCAAATCAAATATAACAGTTGGGCGATTGAGTAGTGTAAGACAGCTGCAAAAGTGGATCAAAGCTCCTGTCCTCCAACATCTGAAATAAAGAAGGTTGTTGTTGTGACATGTACCATTGCTGACATCCTGTTCAGGCTTTATACTGTGAAAAAACAATGAATTACGTTTTATTACAGAATTCTATAAATGCCATAAGAAGTTAATCTCAGTCATGTAGAACCAAATCGTACTTGGACTTAGTGAAAATACCCATTGTGGAATTAACTAGAAAAGCAGAGAAGTATTTAAATACCTAGGAAATGGAAAGGAAATTAAACTGCTACAGTTTAAACTCTTTTTCTCCTTTCTGACACGAGCTCCTATGGCATTTGGAGGATGCATGTAAATAGGGAGCAAAGGGAGAGAAACTCTGACACCAAGAGGACAGTTCTGTTGAACCTGAGGAAGAGTGGACAGCAAGTGACCTGCTGGTCATACTGTCTCATTTATCACTCATAAGCTGACAGGTCTTCTGTTGATGGGTGGTGTAAAATAAATCCATTAATAGAAAGGCTACCTGATCTATCTCACAAAAAAGGGGGGTGACATCCTGACTTCTTGAAGTCTGGAGTTCAGCCACTGAGTCCGGTCAGCACAAAGCAGTGCAGGTGGCACCCAGTGTGTCACTGAAGCATGGCCTTGAAGGCATCACCCTCTTGCTAACCACACACCTTTGGGAGTGGCAGCCGTGACTCAGTGCCACCTGCAGTGTCTACAGGTTTGGTAACATTTTCTGAATGCACCCTGCAGCAAAAGCCTTCAGTGTCACGTGCTTTTAATTTAGAACAGCAAATGGAGCCGGGGTCAGCTGAAACTTTGCACTTGGCCTGGGACGGGCTGAAAGAGCTGCAGTTTCAGCACAGCTGATCTAAGACTTGGGTTTGTTGTGGAAGCTGAACTCAAGTGAGTTAGAGCTGGTTCGGGGTGCTGTGCTGAGTGTTTTCTTGGCAAGCAGGGCCACGGGCTGCAGTGCCCTTAGCTGGTGTTCAGAAACACTGTGAAGCTAGATGTAAAGTAACCTGAAATGTCTGGGTTCTGCCCCTTCCTCCTAAGTATATCTAACGAGACTGCTTTGTAGGTCACTCTGTTGCATCTCTGTGTACTGTCACAAATTTGGTACTGTTCAGAAGAGTCTGGAGAGCAGCTTTTAAATAAAGCTGCAGGTAAAATGCTAAGATTTACAGAATATATATTTGTATCAATAAAGCCTGCTCTTTTGCATAGCACCAATGAAACAATTTTCAGCTGTTCCCCTTGCTTGCTTCTGTGCTGATAGAGTGGCTGGGGACCGGTGTGTGAGCTGAGGTGCATGTGGAGGATGTGATGTGCATTTGCATGGAGGAACAGTGGCATGACTGCTGTGAATGTGAATACCCCATGGAAGGGATTGTGCAGCTGCCAAAGTTGGTTGCAAAATTGCCTTCGAGTTTGTTGCTGCACAGTGAAACCCAGGGAATATGATAAGAAGGGCTTGGCCACCTCTTCCTTCTAGCTGTGCATGTCCTGGAGTTTTGTGGAGCATTTCATATTTCAGCTTCCTGATTCTGCTAAGGCTTGTTACTACTCTAGAGATGAGAGAAACTCCAGATACTATCAGGTGTTGGTGCCAAGATTAAAAAACCTATCTCTTCTGGTTGCTTTTTATTTTATTTAAGAACCTTACAACCTTTAGTCCTGTCTTTAAGTGCAGCATTAACAATGGGAATTAATTTATGTCCAGGTGGGGAAAACCTGCCTCTTCCTTTTAATCATATGGCCTTTTAAAAGGCATTTCCCTGTTGTGCCTGCTTGGCCAAATTGTCTTTGTCAGCTTCTTTGAGTACTAGGCCATAATATTTTGCTAAATCATAGAAGAATCCTAGAATCGTTTAGGTTGGAAAAGACCTCTAAGATCATCAAGTCCAACCATGAACCCAACACCACCATGCCCACTAAACCATGTCCTGAAAATTCCATGTCTACACATTTTTTTAATACCTCCAGGGATGATGACTCCACCACTTTCATGGTCAGCTTGCTCTGACGCTGGACCACTCTTTTAGTAAAGAAATTGTTCTTAATATCCAACCTAAACCTCCCTTGGCTCAACTTGAGGCCATTTTCTCTCATCCTATCACTTGTTACTTGGAGAAGAGAACAACCCCCACCTCCCTACAGCCTCCTTTCAGGTTGCTGTAGAGGGCAATGAGATCTCCTCTCAGCCTCCTCATCTCCAGACTAAACAACCCAAATTCCCTCAGCCACTCCTCAGAACACCTGTGCTCTAGACCCTTCACCAGCTGGGTAGCTTTTCTCTGGACATGCTCCAGCACCTCAGTGTCCTTGTAGTGAGGGGCCCAGACCTGCACACAGTACTTGAGGTGCCATCTCACCAGTGCCAGTTACGGGAGCACGATCACCTCCCTACTCCTGCTGGCCACACTATTCCTGATACAAGCCAGGATACCACTGGCCTGCTTGGCCACCTGGGCACACTGATGGCTCATGTTCAGCTGGCTGCCCCAGATCCTTTCCTGGGAGGTATCTTTCCAGCCACTCTTCCCCAGGCCTGTAGCCTTTCATGGGGTTGTTGTGACGCAAGTGCAGGACCATGCACGTGGCCTTGTTAAACCTTTACACAGTTGACCTTGGCCCATCCAAGCCTGTCCAGACCCCTATGTAGAGCCTCCCTACTCTCAGGCAGATCAACAGTCCTGCCTGATTTGTTGTCATCAGCAAACTTAACTTATCCATATAACTGATAAAGATATTAAATGACAGAGTTCATGCCTCCTGATCCAACATGTCCAAAATTTGTTCCTCTATATCCATTTAGCATGAAATTGTGCTATAAGACAGTTGGGATGATCCTGAAGATAAATAGATTCACATTGTGCTAATGTTTTTTCTTTGTCTTTGCAGCTGCAAGTAGTGAGAATTGTGTTGGTGCTATTATTTTAGGAGAAGAATCAGTTTGAATCCCACACTGAGAATATTTTTAAACAAGGTAGAGCCAACCAAGGACCTTTACGCTTTTGGTTGTAATATATATGTAGTGTGGAGTACTGGCAGTTCACTGAATCACACGTTGGAGAATTTAATACCATGCTGGCAGGCATCTTTGTGTGTTACTGTCTGATGCTGTGCAAGACAGCAACAGTTTATAAAGAGATTTTTTCCCTGGAAATACACTAGGTATACAAACAGAGGCTGTACAATCCTATTTGCCATATTCTTATGAAGAGCTGAGGATTTCCTGATAGCTCTGCAGATGCCAGATGTCACAGATCCTGTGTTTTTCTGGCATATATTTGGTACCTGAGTTTGAAAGGGCAGAAAAAGCTACTGCAATCTGTTTTTTCTTCACTGTTATGGTTGGTCATAACTGTTACATGAAGTGCCTGGATGAACAAAAGCAAGAGTAAGCCCTTCTGACCTGTAGCATGTGTACATACATGTGAAACCTCCAGCCTTTTGGTGAAAAAGAGGTAAAATAGGGACAACACTGAAAGCTTTGAATAGTTGCAGTTCAGGGGTAGGAGCTTGGACTTTTGGTTGTTCCAAACCTGATACTTTTCCCCTTATGGATTTTTGTAATCTCCCTTGGAGAGGAGTGAAAAGATGCAATCACATCACATAACAGGGGATCCATCTCTCTCTTTGACAAGCATGATAGGTCTGGATCATGAGCACCTAATACAGCACACTTAAGATAAATGTGAAATTGCTGTAGGTAGCTAAGGAGAGGGGAAGTGCAAGGTTAGTAAGTAGAGATCCTTTTTATAAAGCCAGTTGGAATAGCTAGAAATTTTAGGTGCTGAAGTTGGGGACTTTTGGTAAAATATCTCTGTGGTGTGCTATGGTTTTTTTTTAAATCTGCCTGTATGAAGTTCTAATTTCTGGAGCAGAAGATCTGCATTGTTTATTTCTCTCTGTCACTTACATGCAGTGTTGCAGATAAAGCTGCCTAGCTTTTGAGTATGGAAAGTCCCTGCTCATGTACCTATGTCATGTACCTCTGCTTTCTGCATAGACAACAGATAAGACCTTTGGTTTAGCCTTCCATGCTGCTCTTTAAAATCTCTCTGGAAGACTTTACAATAACTGAAAAAAATGTAGACTTCAGGATTTCTTGGTAATCCCTTAATGAAAAAAACAATAAACTCCTTATTGAACTGTTTTGTACAATTCTGGAATATAGAGGAAAAAAATTAACTTCTTTGCAGCATTCCTTAATAATGCCAAATTACTGCCTTAAGAACATTGTCTTGCTTTTTGGCCTTCCAGTAGAAAATAGTCCAAAAACATAGGTAAGACTCAGAGATCGTCTTCTAGACCTTGCAGAGCTAGTTAAACTGAAGAACCCAATATTAGCACTGTGGGAAAGGAAGATCAGCTCTGGAGTGTGAAAATATTTCAAGTAGTGTTACCCATTCTGTAATAAAGTCTGGACCTTCACAACAAAATCAGACGGTCTTCACATGTGCATTAGGCTGCAGAGAGGAGAGTCTTGCTGTTTTTCAGGGACTATTTTTTTCATATAGAATTTCAGGAAATAATTTGTTTGTAAGGTCCTTTCTTTGTGTTATGATCCCATTAAGTAAACAAAGGCAAGAAGTTGATCTATGAGGAAAAGAAGCTTGAGACCACGTACCTTCAACACATAAAGTTTCTGACTCCTCTTGAAGCTGTTGGTTGGAGATACACATTAAAGCTGACAAACTCCGAAACTTTACAAGCAGAGGTGATTGAGCACATTTATAATTTAACTACGAGAAATTATGCAAATTTATCTATGTTGTCATTTCTCAAGCTTCAAGGCTATTTTTCATCATCTAGTTCAGTAGGGTTAGCAGAGTAATCCAAGAATCGTTAGACTTCACATAAATTGTTACATTTCAGAAAGGAGCCAGAAACCTCTTCTGGGTTGCTGGTCATTTCTTGTTGGAAATAACTTGTTGGTGTGTTGAGGCAAAGTAGGAAAGAAGCAGCCATCACTGAAAAACACATATTCGCTGCACAGATCAATAGGGGCTGGGGTCTCCTTCACTCCCCTTACACAACTACTGCAAACCAATCTTGTAACTCATCTGAGACTTACCCATGTACCCACCATGAACTGTGTTCTGCAGTGGAATTGGATCCTCCCAAGTTTGGGCAGTGTGAACTGAGATGCCTGTAGAGAGGAACCTGCAAGTTGTTCTAAGAGGTCAGGATCCTGACGTCTGTGCAGTGACTGCAACACAAATGTTAAATTGATGTGTGTGCTGAGCATCAGCTTGCATTTCATCTGCTTTGTTGTCCCTGTCTGTCAGTTTTAATTGTCCAAACTTCAGCGTTCTTCACTTCTGACATTTGTACACAATATGTATAATCTGTTCTATTTAGGATTCTGTGTTCAGTTCTCTCCTCTCCCCCTCTTTTCCCCCTCTGCTCACAGCAGCTTCCCTAATACAATGGCATAAATTCCATCATGATTTAAAGGACTCATATGTAAAGGAGCGAGACCTTCTTCTGGAAGGAAGATTGTACTTAATTGCAAGAATGAGGCAAATGGCCAAAGTGCTGACATATTTAATGAAACCTTTTATTTTGCTCTCTAACTGCCACTGAAGTGAGAGTTGCAGCACTTGGCTATTGTTGCTGTTGCCAATGATGGAAAATAAATAGTAGTACAGAAGCTGTAATGGGTTGGAATAGTGCTCTCTTTTTTTTCTTTTCTGTCACTGAAATTTGTTTTGTGGCATCATTTTGGGGGGAAGGGTGTCTTGATGTTTGTTGGTTTTTGCAGCTTTTCCTAAAGGCAGTCAGGACCAGTCTGGCTTCTACGACAAGCTGTTCTGCAGCTACACTTCTGTCGTCTTGGATTTTCTATGTATTTGAATGAATGTATTTGCTTTGTTGTTTGCTTTGGACAGATCCTGGGTCTTTGGATCTTGGAATGTCTTTCTTTTTTTTTTTTTTTTTTTTCTGTTTTTTTTTCCCACTAAGTCTTGAAAAAGTTTCCATCCCAGAAACACTGCTTATGTACTTAGAGTATTATTCTAAAAATGCTTTTAATATTAAGTAGAAATGTCAAAGTGGAGGCTAAAAGTGGCTGTTAATTTAAGAATATGTGTTTGGGATTATGGTTTTCCTCCAGATAGATTATGAGGGTTAGGCACAGAAGAGTGAGTGGTCCTTAGGTTTGACCAGGAGTAGCTTTTGGTAGAGGGTTGAACAGACTATGCAGACGATATGAAGGGGGAGGAAGTTAAACATGAAATGTAAATTGTGTGTAGAAAGGCTGAGAAGATGAGTGGATGAGATGGCAGATGATTAGAGAAATACAGTCGTTGTGCCATCAACAACACAGTGTTCTGTAGGTTTTTTTATTTTCCACCTTCAGTGCTTTACTTTTTGGCCTTCATTTTGAGAATTAAACCTAAGGCTGTGTCTTGCAGACATTTTTCTACATATCAGAAAGAACTACTTATACTTGAAAGGAAATTTATTATTATTTTTTTAACCACAGGATGCCAGAGATATGCACACCCTGCCCAGCAGAATGGGTGAAAGCCCAAAATGTATGGGTTTTTCCTTTGATATGAAAACATTTGCACAGCTCTTATAAAGATTTAGAGCTTTAGTTTCCAAGATAGCACCCCCGTTGTTAATCCCATCTGTACTCTGTGGGATATCTCTAGTGACATACCACTAACATTTGAGGTAAAAATAGGCTCTTTTGCTGAGAGACAGTAAGAAACAACAAGACTTCTGCCATGGTAAAACTTATCATATAGTCATATTAATTTACATGCCACTCACGCTGACCTATCTCAACTAGCAGAAAACTGAGAGTAGGTACAGACAGGTTGGGGGAGAACATCTATTCATGCTGTGCAAAGCTTCAGTATTCCAGGTAGATGCAATGTGAAAGTGGCTTTTTATTAGTTTTGTTGTTTTGTTGGGTTTTGTTTTGGTTTTCATTTTGGTACAGGGTTTTTAAAGGGTTTTTAGGCTTTTTCTAGAATATTTATTCACTAATATGAATGAAATCTGTGATTTAAAGCAGGATTAATATGGTGGGAGATCAGCAGTAATTGTGATATGCCTCTGTAGAATACTGAGGGGTTATTTTATGCAGATTGATGGGATGGCATTTGAAAGTATGACATTTTTCCTTTCAATTTATGTGAGAGATGTGTTGAAATTACTGATCTGGCTTTGTACATCCATTAATGTCCAGTTAACTTTTACAAATGATTATTGGGTTTTCTTTGTGTATCTTCATTTATTTTTTTTTACCGCCCCCCTCCCCCCCCCCGCCCCGCTAAGCTCATTTCACATAAATGTTTTGCCAGATAGATGTGAAATGCTGTCCTATCTTCAGCATCTTTAACCATCCTGCTTGGCACTTTCCTGTCATTCCTATCTTTGCTTTCAAACCTCTCCCTTACTTCCTTCCCACTCCCTGCCAACCAGCTTTGCTGCAGGTCACTGATGTATTAAATATACCCCAACCCCGAAAGAGCCTCCATAGCCCCATGGCTAGAGCAGGTGGGATTTAATGCACATGCACACACGTGAAAAAATAAGACCTTTGCTCTACGGAGTCTGTATTTATACAAAGGGGAGGGAACCCGGGTGGGGAGCATGAGCCAGAGCCGCTGTGCTGTGACCAGTATTTGTCCTCCTTGAGAAGTGGGAATTTATTGTTCATGTCTGATTTGAACCTGCTGACTGCCACAAATGCCAAGCTATTGCCTGTTTATACATATTTCTCTTTTAATTCCCTGCTGTAAGCTTTTCTGGTCAGGATATTTTGTAAGGTAATTTCTGATTTGTTCTCTGTGTTATGTACCTGGAAACATCATGTGGAATTAGTCTACACTAAGTGGGAGCAAAGGGTGAAAGACTTATTTTAGTTTGCTTGGTGGCAGCTGTGGAGCATTACTAAAGCAAGTTGTTTAATTTCTCAGCCTGAAACTAAGGTGTCTGTGCTCTCAGTAGGCAAATCCCTTGCAGAAGATGGTGCCTCAAACCATCAAAATGTGATGAGGAGAAGTAGGTGGTGGCAGTGCAAAGCTGGCAGGGGTACAAAGATTTATTTGGGTTGCCAGTAGAGGAGCTGGGACAGTCCATCAGCAAGCAATTGGTGGGGAAGCAGCAGAGTGGCCACTCTGCTGGTGGGAGAAGCCATCCCATTTGGTACCTCCACCTGGCACCTCTGGCCCCACATGTGTTGATGGACCCCACTGGGGAGGATGGGGGAAGTGATGGTAAAAATGCTGCCCCTTCTGCAGGGCAGGGTGCTCCAAACCCATAAAGGATCTCACTGATGCCAGTTGGCAGTTGCACTCTTGACCCTGTTTGATGCCTGTGGTGTGTAAGTGGTGGCATGTTGGATTTAAATTGAATATATCTGTGTGCTTGTGTAGGGCCTCCAGGGTGTAGGGTGGGTTCTCCAGCCTCAGTGACGACATAAAAGTATTAAACCATTTTACAGTAGGTAAAGTGGGTACAGTTAGAAGCTTTTGGTTTGAATTGCTTGTCTTTTAAAATAAAACACTTTGGTTTTTTTTTTGTTTGTTTTTTTTTTCTCACCTTACCTGCTGGAAACAGGCATCGGAGGAAGTGTCAAAATCTCTGCAAGCCATGAAGGAAATTCTGTGTGGGAACACAGACAAGGAGCCACCTACAGAAATAGTGGCTCAGCTGGCACAAGAGCTATACAACAGTGGCCTTCTAGTGACACTTATTGCCAACCTGCAGCTGATAGATTTTGAGGTAGGTCAATGTGCACAAACCTTTTTGACAGCATGGTCCTGGTGTTGTCAGTGAGGATAGCTGTGTTTTTCTGAAGTCTAAGTAATTTTATTTTACTCAAAACTGGTTTTTGCAAGCTTCAGAAAGTAGCTGCTGTAGATTGCTCAGTGTCCTGGTAGAGGTGCTCACATACAGTTTGCAATGCATCTGATGTTTTAATTTTATTTTTTTTTAATTTAAACAAAAAAAAACAATAAAGAAATATTGCTCTGTGTATCCAAACAAGATAGGAAATGATGCTGAGAATACTGCCTATGACCAACCTTGTAAGCTGCAGTGATTAACCTCTTACAGGGATAGTACAACTGGAGTCAGCCACTGTCTCTGAAGAGTGTGTCCAGCTTAGAAAGGGGTCTGGGGACATGGAAAGAAAATAATTGGAATGATGGGAAAATCTCATGTGAGAAGGACTGAAAAAAAGTTGGGATGTTTTTTTTGAGAGGAAAAGAGTTGAAAAATATGTTAAAAACTGACAGCAAGGGACAAGGTAAATTGGGTTGCCCCCAATTAGTTCTTCAGATTAAAAGAAGAAAGGCATATAACTTGTTTTGTTGTTGTTTGGGGTTTTTTTTGCCAGCAGAAAGATTAATATGAACAAAACAGACCTGTGTATATATATAGAATTAATTATATAATCCGTGGCATTCCTTGCCAGTTTTGTTGTTAAAGCTGAGAACTTCACAGGCAGCTACTAAGGCAACTGAACTTAGAACTAAGGAGAAGAGTTATGGTAGAAAAGGTTGCAGTAATTCAGGATAAATATAAAAACTTTTAATTGACCTTTGAGTGGCAGGGACTGGGAAGAAACTTTGTCACTGGAAGGTCATGATATTATTTCTGTGGTCTAGGGTCAGCTGGGATAGTGGTCCCAAGGGACTGCTGCTATGAGTCCTGTGATTTCTATGGCTCCTGGGTGCTGGTGAATTGCCACAAGTGCCTGAGCATCTCCAAGCAGGGAGAAATCCCCAGCTCCCAGGAACCAAACCTCCACCACTGAGGTCTGAAGCAGGGGTGGTGTCCAATGTGTAGGGCAGGGTGGCTGCTGAATTTAAAAACCAGTTCCCTCGAGGCCAAGGCCTCAGAGCCACCTTTTGTGGGAGTTACTTTCTTGTGGAAGTTTTCTCTCCTTGTTGAAGTAATTTTTTAAACTTTTCTTTCCATCTTGCAAATGAATGAAAGGGAGGAACAGTAACAGATTTGTTTTCTTATTCACGCTCTTCATCACACCCCAAAGACAGGATTCAAGAGACTGATTTATTTATTTTGTATTAATTTTTGAAAGTGTTGTTAGTGGAGTTCTCTCACTCTTCCTCAGGTCTTAAGTTCAGAAGATTGTTTTTTCTGCTAAAATTTATTGAGATCCTTCCATTTGTCTTCTCCTTGCCACACCTGGTTACTCTTAAATGTTTTAACTACAAAAAAAAAGACAACCCAAATGAAACCAACAATCCAAACCTCTAGAAGCCCAGTAATTTATTTATTTGTTTTTACAAAAAAAAAAAAAAAAAAAAAAAAAAAAAGGAGAGGAAGGGAGGAGAAGATTGGTAGCGAATACAAAACAAAAAGGGAGCTACTGCAATTTTTTTGTTACCTGGTGGTCTGTGTTGCATTTGTCAGACAAAAAAATCTGTATGGACATAATTGAACACACAGTCTTCAAATGCAAGCACTGAAATACCTCATCTGTTGCTGAATTAGGTCCTTCCTGTGTGGAGGGCTCCAGAACTGGACACAGCACTCCAAGTGGGGTCTCACGAGTGCAGAGTAGAGTGGCAGGATCACCTCTGCTGGCCACGCTTCTTTTGATGCAGCCCAGGATGTGGTTGGATATCTGGGCTGCAAGCACACATTGCCAGCTCATGTTGAGCTTCTCATTGACCAGCGCTCCCAGGCCCTTCTCCTCAGGGCTGTTCTCAATCCATTCTCTGCCCAACCTGTATTTGTGCTTGGGATTGCCCCAAGCCAGGTGCAGGACCCTGCACTTCCACTTGACATTGCCCATTATGACATCACCCATTATAATGTCTCCCTTTATGATGTCACCCATTATGACTTCTCTATTTATGACCTCTCCCTTGTCACATCTTCCATTATGACATCTCTGTTGATGATGTATCCCTTTATTTCATCTTCCATTTTGATGTCAGCCCTTTTGACGTCTCCCTTATGACGTCTTCCATTATGACATCACCAATCATGACATCTCCCTGTATGAAGTCAAGCATTATAACCTCTCCCATTATGACTTTTCCCTTTATGACATCTCCCTTTACAACGTCTCCCTTTATGACATCTACAGTTGTGACTTCCCCATTTATGATGTGGCTAATTAGGATGTCTCCCATTATGCAGTCTCCATTTATTACATCTCCTCTTACTGTTATTACAAACAATTTTAGTAACTCTTACTGCAAAATAGAGTTTTCCATGATAAAACCTTTTCAATCATTTAGCAAAGCTGCTATACATGCTCGTTTGGCAAAACAGTAGAAATGAAAGTGAACATTGAACAAGCAGAGTAAGAGCAGGTGCTGCTTTTTCTTCATATTCCTATTGACTTCTTCAGTTCATCAGCTTCTCTGCTGCCATTTTGTTATATTGGTGGCCACAACTGGCATTTAGGTTTCTTTGTTGAACAAGTAATTTAATCACTTTATAGCATGCAAATTAATTTTTTTTATCCGTATGACATGGTAGAAAGCAAAATCTGAAATTACTTGAAAATCTGATTTGTGTAGGGAATATTGTTTATGTAGGTTAGTTCATTTTGTCCTGACTCCCTGTCTCCTCCTCACCAGCCCTGTTGCCCTCTTTGATCCCAGTTTTGCACAGTTGTACATAACTTTTGAAGATGTGTTTTCAAAGACTTCATGAAACTGTTTGGAAGAGTGAGACCGGAGCTAATGCTCCCACCAAGAAAAAGGCAGGAGCAGACACTCAGGTCCTATCTCATTTGTGTTTCATCTACCAGTGCATTACAACATGTGTGGACAGGCTTGCCTGTAGGGGAGACTCATCCTTGCTTATATCCATCTAGAGAAAGCACAGGTTTATTCCTTCTGCCACTCAAGAAACAAGATATGATTTTGGTGATGATATTGTTACAAAGCACTAAAGTTGGGTTTGGGCAGGAGCCCAGAATCAAGATCAGAGTGAATTTTTTAGAAATTTATCGTTGAACTTTGGAGAACTGAAGAAAATGTGCATAGAGGAAAAGTTAATTAACAGAAATAGCATCACTAAGTGCATGTAAGCTTATAGGTTCACAAACTATAAAGCCACTCAAAGAGGCAGTAAGTAGCCACAAGCTTGTGTTACAAGCTCTCCCTTACTTTGTCTTGGAATAGGAGCCAAATTATGGCATAGGTATAATGAATTTTTTTTTTTATATCATTATATCCTCTGCAGGTTTTTTTTGTTCTTGTCTAGACACTTTTTATCCATGCTGCCTTATCTTGTGCTTCAGTGGCCATATGTATTTCATTTTAAAGCAAAATCAAATCACAGGTCCGAGTGAGAAGTGTTGCAAAAGTATTCCTACAATTTTTATAGATGTATGGTGTGGAGGGAAATCTGCCTTGGTTCCCTCCTATCTGCCTCCATTCCCTCCAGAAGAACCCAGAGAGACCAGCTTCTTTGGCTTTCACCATTGTTGGTCTAAAGAAAATTGGGTATAATTTGATATATAGATATATCCTCTCTGAGATTTAAGTATCAAACTATGTATGTATCTCCTCTCTGCCATTGGATATAAAGCTGAAGTGCACCTAATATTAAGTAACTAATATAAAATTTGGCATAGAAGAGATGAACACTTAATTTTTGGCCATTTTCACCCTGCCCTTTCAACAGCTCTTTTCTCTCTGGAATATTTTTGTCCTGGAGTAACTGCTGAAGCCACTGGGGATCACGGGATTCCAGACGTACGTTACGGGTGTTGCAAAGATAAGGGAGAACAGGATGACTTTATAAAGAATTAGCCTAATTAAGTGCATGTCCAAGGGTCAGAAGTGTTGCAGACAAAGGCAGATGGACTGGTTTGCTCTGATCTGACTATCCTATTTAATTCTCCAGGTCTCCAAGCCAGCTGGGTTGGAATGAGTAGGAGAGCAGAATGTTTTGCATTTCTCAGCAGTGATTTATTTGTAGAGGTGAAACCAGGGAGTTTCCTTCTGTGTGAAACTATCTGCTCCTTGGCTATCAATGTTCAATAAATTCTCTGCCAAGGAGTGTTTGTCCCCTCAAGACAGATCAATGAGCATGTACGGATTATAAGTAACCTTTTGCTTTAGCTTGTCCTGTGCATAGTGACCTGCTGTTGACTCAGTGCCTCGGTTACTGGCCATTAGTGCCACAGTCTCTCTCCCCCCAGCATTGATTTCACACAACAATTTGTCTCCTGTGGCCAGGGGGGAAAGTGGTGGGGGAGGCACAGGACTTCTAATGCAAGATGTATTGGCAAACCGTGAACAGAACATAATTTGGAAGGGCCTTCTGAAAAGCTGTTTGCACGGGGAAGCATTTGAAGACAAAATGAGGTTGCGCAGATGTGCACACAGGAGAAAACTAGGATAAAGGGAAGGCTCTGAGTTGTGACTGAAACAGAGACGTGTATGCGAGGCAGCCTTTCTATCAGTAGTAATTAAGTCACTCTTCAGGGTGAAATAATGAGTGCAGTTTCAAATTTAACCGTGATTTTTAAAAACGCAGCCACACTTGGTGTTGGTTGCATTTGAACAATGAAAACCTTCAGCTTTGTAACCCTTGGCTGTGGTGCCTGGTGCTTGGTACCAGCCTGAGGGTTTACACGGGAGGCTGCAAGAACATGTTAGGCTCAGGGTAGTGGCTTGCTTTTCCAGAACTTTAATGTTGCTCTTTAAGATAGCCAGGCACTTGCTTGGCAGCATTAGGGGGACACACACATCTTCATTTTGAATGGGAGGCGTGTAAATGGGAGTGAGGGCATCAGGTAGCCTACAAAGCCCCTTGGTGGAAAAAGCCTTCTTCTGGTGTTGAAGAAACATCAAGTGTGAGGTGGTGGGGCTGTGGAAAGCCCAAAAAAAGAGGCTGACTTGTTTTGTTTTCAGTTTTATTTCTGCTTTAAATAGCCATTACAGTAAATGGTAATTAGTTTACCTTCTTCCAGTTGAAGATATATTTTGCTTCTTTAACAGGGCAAAAAGGACGTTTCCCAGATATTTAACAACATCTTGAGAAGACAAATTGGCACACGCAGCCCTACTGTGGAGTACATTAGTGCCCATCCACATATCCTATTCATGCTTCTAAAAGGGTGGGTGCTTTAATTTGATTTTCATTAAAAAGCATTGCCTGGAACATGCTGTCATGTTGCAGTTGATCTACTTACTCTTTTTTTTTCTTTTTCTTTTATTTACAAAAAAAAGGGGGTTCCAATTTTGTTTCAGAATTCTTATTTTATTTCTTTGATGCTGACTTTTCTTTCTACTTAGCAGTATACTTTCTAATGGCTGGCCTACTTTATTTGGCTGTTGCTTCTTCACCATTTCTTCATGTTGGAATAATTACGCACTGATTGTTTTTGACTGCTCCCCATGAGATGTGTACTTCAGTTCTTGCCCTAGACTGTTGTGTAGCATTGTTCATGACTGCTGAGTTTCATTTAGACCTTTTTGCATTTTGCATGAGTGACATATGGTGAGGTCTGTAAATAAACGGAGTCAAATGCTGGACCACCATGTGGTAAAACAGAGGGAAGGAAAAATGCATAAGAAGAATAGTTGTGTCTGCAGGGCAGACTTCTCCAATGCTTGTAGCCATGTGTGAACTTCAACTTTAAATTAATTCAGTAATGAATTCCACCATTTTCAGCATTAGGTTGTATTTTTGGTCACTGCTTAGCTGTAACCCGGTGGTTCCCAAGGTAAGTTGGCCAAGGAGGGGGAGTAGACTGCTGTGTGGAGAGGACATCAGCTGTAGTTGGATTCAGGAGTGCACAAGAGCTGGCCTAAAACTCTTGAGATTTCTGTCCTCTTTACTTTTGGCTAAAAGCACCTTCTGTTCAGTGAGAAGCTTTGCTTTTCCAGCCTTTGGAGTCTATTGTTTTCTTAGTTTTCTTACAGATTTAGGATTCTGTTTATTTTTCCCTAAGGAAAAGAGAATAAATGTGATTGGGATTAAATAACTGATGTAGAAATATGTGCATTTATTAGGTGATCAGTACGGAACAATGTAGTTGTATGGTCACACTAGTAACAGCCATTCAAGAACATGACATAAGCCTTTAAAATTAATGATTCTTAAGAGAATCCATTTTAAAAAAAAATGTCATTCTTTCTCTTGTTGTTGAAGATTTGCATTTTTACCATCTTCTCCACAGCCAGAGTCAGGAAAATACTTAAGCACCATCTAAGGCTTGTGCATGAGGAGACTGCAGCCCCCAGGGTAGAATTCCCTTCAGCCATCCTCCCTCCTCTCCCAGGGGCAGAGGCGAGCCAGGAGAGGGACAGGCCTGTGAGTCCTCTGAAGGAGTTGTTTCCTTCAAAACTGGCCATGTTCCAGCACAGCTGAGCAGGGAAAAAAAAAGAAACCAAGAGGAGTCATCAGTACCAGGGATTTCAAGAGCTGTCAGCTTGTGTCTGAACGTGGTGGCTGCAGCAGGAGGGGGTCAGAACCTGCTGCCATCCTTGAAGGCACCATCGCTGGTGGGGAGCCCGGGCTGCTGGCTGGGCTGAGCTGTGTCTTGCTCTCACAAGTAAAGAGATTTCTTGTGATTTAGCTTTGATCTTGAGACTCTTGTTTTGTGTTACTAAGCACCAGCTTCCTCAGAAAGAAAACCAGGAAGATAGCTAAATGGATTTTATTTAGTTTGTTCAATAAAATTCACCCTTTAGATAAACCCCAAGCTAGTAATTTCAGGCCAGGGATTATAATTGTTTCAGTCACCAATAAGTTGTACACCTGTTTTAATTTTCATGCACAGATACAGTAATTTTCTTCCCTTTTCTCTGTCTTTGCTTTGTCAATTTTTCACTCATTTTGCTTTTGCACATTGTACGTGTATCGCTACCATACGTCTGGGCTTTATTTAAAGCTGAAAATATTTTTGGATCATGTCCCAGATATTTTTTTTGGCATCTGTAACAACAAAAAAAATATTAAGAAGATAGTAAAGACTTTGTGTGATGCATATTTGTTGCTGACAGACATTTTACTGTAGCTGACCTGAGCCAGTGGATGTAATTAAATGGCATGATTTAAGTGCTTCTTTGGAGATTGCTGCTGCGTGCAGCAGCATGTTGGTCTTAGTTTGGTCCTCAGGCTCCTGGTTCTTGATTTCTTGGCTATCTCTGCCAAAAGAAATCACTGTACAAATCACTGTATCAGAATTGCCATTTCTGGAGTTTCTGTTAGAAAAGTGCTGTTGGAATTGATCAGCAGTAGTCTGTAAGACAGTCCTCCAGCCTGATGCTGTCTGAGCAGCTGCTGCAGAACAGTGTAATGATGTCAAACAGATGCTGCCTTACCTGCCTTGTCCTGCTGCTGGGACTGCCTCAAAATTATACTTCAACCAATGCCTCCAGCAAGGGTGGGGCCCTTGCTGCATGCAGGCAGCTGGTGGTGCTTGTGTGCAGTCATCTGCGGGAAACACACACTTCATGTTAGACACCACTGCTTGAAAATGTGAGTGGAGGACACATTTTCATAATTGTAATGCTAAATGCAATATATGAAGTAAAAATCTCCTTAAAGGAAAGTGGATTTGGCTGGCTAATGCCATTGAGTGTTTGTTCTATGACACTGTCTGGAGAGAAAAAATAGAAATTATACCATGACTACAAAAGAAACAGCCCAGTACTATTATGAAGGCTTGTCATTGTTTTGCTTTTATTGGATGCAAGAGTTCTTCTGCCCCCTGACAGTTCCCAACAGCTTCAACAAAAAAGTTGCTTTTTCATTGCATAATGTGAGCTCTGTTGAGTGGGAAGGATCCTGGATCGGAGCTCCCACCCAGCGTTTCCTGCCTTATACTCCAGTGGCACTGCCAGCTCGAGATAACTGTTCTTACCTTTTTGGCTTCATTTTACTTCTTGGCTACTTCCTTCCAGCTTCTCAGCTTTGGAAAAACACACAGCCCTTTTTTTTTTTCTTTTTTCTTTTTTTCTTTGTAGATTAATTGGCCTTCCTGCTGCATGAAGACTTGCTTTAATAGTGTCTTGCTTTCTGTGCATGCAGGCTTCGTGTATGAGTAGGATTTCAGATTAATACAATGTTTAGTGTATACAAACTTACTGGATATCTTTAGGTTGAATTTTTTTCTCTGGTGTCAGCATATTGTTTTAGCCCAGAAATAACTTTGGTCCTTTTGTAATTTAAAATATTTTTGTCTTTAGCACCATGAGGTGCTCAAGTCCTGTAGAGGACTTAAAGTTTGTGGCACTTGCATTGTTTCTCACAAGTGACAGATTTTTGTATGTATCATGCCACATGCTATCTAATGTACTCAGTCACTGCCCCAAGCTGTTTTGTGATGATCACTTCATATTACAGTGCAGTTAATGCTTTAATGGTATATTGGCTAAAGTTGCAGACTTCCCCCCGAGTTTAACCAAGGATAAACTCAAGCTATAAAAGTTAGTGTAAACCCAGATCAGAATATAGCTGTTTGTCAAGACCTCATGTCTCCCAGGCTCAGTGGTCTCCTAATCTCCTCCCTGTATTCCTTACCTTGAACCACCTTCTGCACTAGCCACACAAGTGGGATATTTTTTGGCTGAGATGCATCTGTGCTCTCAGTCCTGCCTCTTTCAGCCTCCACAGTAAGTGTTTAGAAATACTTCCAAGTACATCATTTCCTTTTCTGATTGCCCCCAGTAGAGAGTATATGGAGGCTTTTTTTTAGGTTGTAAGTTCATCTGAGCAGAGAAGAACTCAGTATTTTCTTTCTGGTGCGGGAGTCCATCAGCACAGATCACAAATTGCTCATCAGAAGCCATTTTGAAACACGTTTCTATAATTCCTGCCCGCTGGCTCTGCATGTAAGCCTGGGTGCAGAGAGTGTGCCAGTTATGACTGGGCAGCCTGTAAACTTCTTCCAGGCATATTCCAGGAGCCAAACCCAACTCCCCTTACTTATGTGAACAGCCAAAGGTCTGTAACCCACTTCCAGATAATGGAGCATTTGACGAAGAATGGTTCTGTTGATTCTTAGGTCTTTAAAAGTTATTGTGCTGGAAACAATATAATTTGCTTTTTTATTCCAACCAAAATATTCCTTGGCCAACTGTTAAGTATTTTCCTGGCTTCACTCTGCCTTTTTTTTTGCTTGAAACTTAGTATTCCTGTTAATGGAGTCAAGGAGAGGTACGCCCCAACGGAAAACATCAGCAAATCTCCATTGTCCACAGACTTATAAATTCACATTTGCAAATGTTTCCCAAAAGGAAACAAATAGGGGCTTGAGTGCCTGCATTTCCTTGAGGGTGGGAAGTTTGGAATAGTGGTTCATTTTTCATTAAGCCATTCATTGTGGACATCAGGTTGAAGTATGCAGCTCTGGTATGCTCACAAAACACTACCATTCTTTTAAATTGCAAGCTGGTGGTAAATTTGAGGGCCCACTCACTCACAGCACAGATGGCATTTTGTGTTTTTCTTCTTCTTTTTTTTTTTTTTTTTTTCTTTTGGCCTAGTGGTAGGAATTAATTGTTCAAAGGAAAAATGATGCTGATAAGCCCTGGGTGATAATACAGGGTTCTGATAAGAGTATAACCAGCTTATTGAAACAGAGCATGCTTTCTGTCCCTTTGGGCTTCATTGCTTCAACATGACTGAAGATTGCTGGAAGAAGTTCATTTTAAGTCCTTCCTGACCTCTTTTTTATTATTTTTTAAAATTTTTTAAAACTTCTAACAGTTTTGTTTCAGATTAATTTCAGCTTTAAACAAATCAAGACTTTATAGAAACAGAAGATGATCTGAATTGCCTCCCCCCTCCATGGCTTTCCAAGACTGAGGAGGGTGCTGGCTCCTGGCTATTGCAGTGCTTGTGCCCTAACAGGATTGTAACTTGAGGAATGAATACTTGTCTCCTGAATAAAGTTGTAGCCTCTGTAGAGGAGAGATTGAGCAGAATTCATCCTAAACTGCAAAAAGAGATATTCACAGCTACAGAATGCTTAATCCTGTGCAGAATGCCTGGATAGACTCTTCCTATCTGCCTTGGCAGACATTAATATTCAAGAGCAATGTTCTCTAGAAGGAGAGTGGGAAGTGATGGATGGTCATGAGGTGTTACATTTTTCTTAGATAAACTGAGGAACATTACATCTGAAAAGGGAGATTGCTATATTGTATGGGCCTTGCTTTCTCATCAGTCCAAAAGGGTGAAGGAACTCTGCTGAAACATTATGTGCTCCTCACAGACTTTCCACAGAGAGAAGGTGCAACGCACATTTACACCAAAATGTGTTTTGGCTTTGAGGGCATAGGTTTGTGATGGAAAACACTGCAGCCTTATGTGCACATCTACTCCTTAGCTTCAGGCTGAGGTCCTGAAACTGGGGACTGCACTGTGCTGGGGATCTACTGTCCATGTGTTGTGTCCTCTCTGGCACATGTTCCCTATGCTACAAAGTTCCCCTTTGCTAGAAGAGTGCCCGTTTAGCTTTGTTCTTCTAGGATTTGATCTTTTCTGTTTCTTTCCATTATTCAGATATGAATCCCCAAATATTGCCTTACGCTGTGGAATTATGCTGAGAGAGTGTATCCGGCATGAACCCTTGGCCAAAATCATACTCTTTTCAGAACAGTTCAGAGACTTCTTTAAATATGTGGAAATGTCAACGTTTGATATAGCTTCTGATGCCTTTGCTACATTCAAGGTAAATTATTTCATACCTGCATCATAGTGTTGTGTTAAAAATGGCACTCGGTCAGGAGGCATCACTGAATGTTGTGTTGCCTTTAAACTGGGTGGCCTTTTTATTGTTCCATGAAGGGTATAATTAATCCTTGGTCTGTGATCAAGTCTGCAAAGAATCTTGAATTCAGTAAGATTTACATTTCACTAATGGTCTTCATCTTGATAACCCCAGGTCTTTTATCCAACCATTTAACACTCATATTAATCATGTATTATGGACAGTTACTGTGTTTTCTCTCCCTGCTTTCCCCAGGAGGCAAAATCACTACTCTTCATGACCGCAACCAGGAAATAGGAGAATTAATGTAAAATTCACTTTTAAAATCCTCTAATTTTTTCTGACCGTTCTGAGTTCAGCAGCCAAGTTTAGACTAATGCCAGGCCAGCTGGTTATTTTGCTATTTATTTGTATGTTTGCTTTTATGACCCATGGTTCACTGTAAGGACTGTACTGCTAAGAGCTAAGCAGTTGAAAGCAGTGCTTAGACTCTGTATAGAGTCTGTGTTATATTATAAATGAAGTTGGGTGAAGCTTGCCAAATTTCTTGGAGTTTGTATGTCACCATCATCTTTCTGGCAAGGTGCTAGCATAGTCTTTGAGCAAAATTTGATGCCTGTGAACTTAACATACAGGGAAGACTTATTTTTGAAAAATAATTAAAGAAAGCTGGGAAAATTCTTTTAACATAAATACTCTTCTAAATATAGACCTGACTCCTTTTTTTTTTTTTTTTCCTATCACTGAGTTCCTTGCTGTCATAGAAACAAGTTGTTCATTATTCCCTCTCAAAGCTAATTAGAGCCATGATTAGGAATAACTGTAAGGAATGTTTTATAGAGTTCAGATCAGCAATTTGATGCATACTGAAACCTGGCCTCTACTAACCTGTTGAATGCAGTGAAGATTTACATAATGGAGATAATGTTGCATTCTTCAGTACTGAGTTGAGCAGGATTACCAATTCAAACCACCTGTTTGTTAATCAATAGCAGCATCTTTCAGTCACTTTAAGTTGTGCTGTCTGGTGTTTGACAGGTAAATGTTATGAAAGTGGAAGAAGCACAGAAATACAGACAAGTAAAAATACATGTGTAGGACTTTATAAAATGCAATGGAGGTATTTAAATCCTCTGGCATTTACCCTGTGCTCAGAAGAGTATTTGTATCTGGTCAGCAAAAGTGCTCCTGGACTCTGTTCCCAGCTTGGCAGAAGAGACCTGACTCCTTTGCCCAGGTCCTGTCTTGAGCAGGACTGCAGAGTGGGTTGTTAGTGATGGACAGTCTTCACCCCAGCCAGGAGGCACCAAGGAGACAAGGGTCAGTTAAGCTGCAGCAAGGACCACAGGCTGCTGCAACCCTCCCAAGAAGGATTGATGTTGTTCACAGATCTACAGCTGTGGAACTTACTGCTGTTCCCTGTGATCTGAGTGTATTTTTAGGAGGATTTAAAAATAGGATTCTACATCCTCATGTGCACTGGAAAGAGGAGTATGAGGGCAGTTAGTTCTCAAACGTAGGGCCAAAATCACCTTTTAAAATGCTTGGGAATCTATAAACTGCATTTTTAAAAAATCACCCCTTATTTTAAATTTCCTGACCTGATACATGGTCAGTTCTGGAAATAAGCCAGTTGTTCATCTCATCTCCTATTTGTCTGTTACTCTGAAGAGGTGGAAGAGCAAGAAATTATGTGGAAGCAATTGAATAATGAAATATGGAGCTACTTCATTTTTAATACCATAAAAATAAGTGCTATGATTGCTCACTGGTTGGATTACTGAACTGATGTATTTGGTTCTGTCTCCCCCATGTTGGGTTTGCAGTGTTGTCACTGAGGTGTCTGGTTCAGAGTGGAAAGCCTTGGGTAGTCTATGCTCCAGAGGAGGGCTTAATTAAATGTGTCATAAAGTCTAAGGATATTTATAGCAGGGAAATATTGGAAATTTTTTTATGATCTGGAGATGTACTTGATTAAATTCAGCCAGGTGTACTGCAGATAGGAAAAAGAGCTGCTAAAAATGCAGAGGAAAGCAGCTTGTATTTAGAGATACAGTCGGCTGTGGAGGGTACCAAGAGCACATGGAAAGACACTGAATACCGCTGCTCCTGCTCTCTCATGTTTTTCCATGAAAAACTCATTTTGGATTATATTCCATTTGTGCCCCCTATTGAAAAATGTTGCACTTGCCTCCTAAGTGCTCTGCATAAAAGCTTGTGAATCATGTTTGTTGCATTCAGCCTTTTAAACTGCAGTCCTTTTAAATAATGTATTAAAAACATGTACTGGATTTTATAGCACTCTGCTTTTCTCTTATAGTTGAAGTTAAAAGTAAATTAAAGGGTTGGTATGTAAAGGATTTCTTTTATTTGTGAGGCTGTACAAGACGTGTCTGTGCATCTGCTTCAGCTGCTCATCAGCTTTGGTCTCTGACTGTGGGCAAGGAAACCAAAGAAAAGATAGTGACAAAGATAACAACTGATTCACTGAAACAAATATTCACTTGAATGGACTTAATCAGACAATTTTTGTGATGAGTGCTATGTTTTGAAGGAGGCAATAAGATAAACTGAAATGCCTCAAACTGTCCACTTCATTTCATAGCTATTGATCTGGTAAAGAAACTTGATATCTTCTGGAGCTGAACATTTGCATTTCTGTCACTGAGCACCAGCATTTCCATTCTGTGGGAGAGGATGCTTTAATTTACATTTTAATTAGTTGGCCTTTTAGCATGGAAGGCAAACCATCCAGCTGTCTAAAAAGTCTGCTACTGTTTGTGCCAGTAAGCCCACCTTGGGCAGAAAAAGAGCTGCAAAAGGGATTCATCCCACTACCTTCTAAAAGATGACCTGGTAAAATCCACTAAAATACATTTTGAGAATAAGATCCTGTGATTCTATGTAATAAGGGGACAAACAAGTGAGCACCCTCTCTCAGGTGACCTTTCACTGTTCTTTTCCAGGACTTGTTAACACGACACAAATTGTTGGTAGCAGAATTTCTGGAACAAAATTATGATGCTGTAAGTATAATGGTTAGAATAATGTTTTTTAAGCTCTTCATGCTTACCTAGAAAAAGTGTGCTTTCAGTAGCAGGGGGTCTCATGCTCCACCTAAAATAGTCAAAGGGGACTGCAAAAAATATTGCTCTTACTAAAGGAGAATCCTCATATGGCATTTGAAATACAGGTACCCCCTCTGCACACACGCTGGGACAGACACCACGGTTTCAGGTGGATTCATGGTTTAAAAGCAAGTTTTATTCCTCTCTCCACACATTGTATCTACTCATATATGAACAGAACTGTAAATTTTGTATGTAAATAGATAATGGGAAAAAAACATGGACATTTTTAAAGAGTTTTGTGCTATTCCAGAACCAATAGGACCATAGCAGTGTCCTTTATGATACTTGGGGATAGAGTAGAAGTGTTACTGGAAGAAGATTTAGCATTACTGGAAATTACATGTACCTAACTAGGAGACTGAGGTGTGAGTATTCCCCTTGCTGTCCTAAGGCAATTAGTCCCTTGGTTTGCTGACATTTTTCACTTTGATTTTTTGGGTTGTTTTTGAACCAAATGTGGATCAGAAAAATTCAATTGGAATCAATTAAAACGGGACTGATATGAATCTTGGAATTAGACTATGAGTTCTGTTCTTATGTTACCTGAGGTATTCTTTATTTCATTGCCAAAGTGAAAAGGCCAAAGACTATTTCTTTAATTCTACAGTTACCAAGAAGGTTAAATAAAGATCAGGCTTATTATTGCTGAGTCACAAATGCAGCTTAACTGGAGCAAAATTAGTGTCTCTGTTAATCTTTTCTCTTAATAGTGAAGCACTGTGCTGGAACAGTCCCTGTTCTACCTTTATGAATATTTAAAGTTTTAAGTATAAACTATGGAAGTGAGCATTTTTTTAGATGATTCTTGGACCACAGTGTTGGGGTTTTTTGTTTGGTTGGTAGGTGGTCTGCACGTGCTGTAGCCTTCCCTCAGTCTTCTTGACCACAGGATTCCCTTGGCCCAATCCTGCAAAAGGCATTACACCCTTTGCTCACAGTGGCCCTTGTTGGGCAAAGAGCTTTAATGAGCTGCTCAAGGCAGGTGGCACCTCACAAGAAGAGGTTTTGGCATACAGCAGTACGGGGTGCACCATCACCCATTCGGGGTATTGTGTTAAATCACAAAGCACTTCATGACCACGATATGAGTGAGTGGATGTTACGTCCTGCTCCTCAGGGATGGGAAGGACCAGGAGGAGGAAGGGTGAATGTCAATCAGATGCATTTGTGTTTTCTTGTTACTCTAGATCTTTGAGGATTATGAAAAGCTCCTTCATTCTGAGAATTACGTAACAAAGAGACAATCTTTGAAGGTAAAGCCAAGACTTTCAGCACTTTCCTTCTAAATTTGAACTCCATATTGTGCAGGATAACAAGATGCATGTAAGGCAATGGAGCAGCCATGTACTTTCTAATACAGAAGAAATAAGTGCTTGGGATGCTCTTACTATGCAGAAGAGCCCACTGTGTCTTTTCTTTCCAGGATCTCTCATGAAGCACTGGGCCATTTCTATGGAACAAGCCCTATAGTATTTCCTCTTACCTCAAATCTGTGCTTTGGTTCAGAACATGGGTTAAACTGAACTTCAGAGTAACATACCAGTTTCTGTTAGTTTGCTGCTGCTTGCTGCTACAGCAGTAAGTCTGACAAGACCTGCAGATGGGCCCAGATACCTGTTAATGTGACATCCACAGAAAGTGGAAGTGTCTTTGTGGGTCAGCTCTGCTACACTTTCTTCTGTCCTTCTGTTACTACACCCAGCCTGTATGTGGGCTCTTTCTGTAATGTTTAGAAGATGAGCATTACTGGGCATTAAGTAAGTCACTGCAGAATAACAAGTCTAGTTACTTTTATTTTTTAAAGATAGTGACACTGAAAGCAAGCATTAAAATATGTCACTGCTTTCCTTGCATTCACACATATTGTGCTGAACTGGGTTTTTTATCCTTGTGTCTATAGCTGCTGGGTGAGTTGATTCTGGACCGACACAATTTTGCCATCATGACAAAATACATCAGCAAACCAGAAAACCTGAAGCTGATGATGAACTTGCTGCGAGATAAAAGCCCCAACATTCAGTTTGAAGCATTCCACGTGTTCAAGGTGAGCTACTATGAGCTGTAGATATGGCAGACTTCTCATGAATGTGTTTTTCAAGGTGGGCAAGAGAAAGCCCTGAAAATTAAGGTTAAAGGTTGGTGGTTACAGTTGCTTCCAGTGTTTGAGAAAGTCTCAACTGAAAGTGTTTCTGTCACTCAGCCTCTGATACCTGTTTGCCTTCCTTCAAGTGAGGTGTAAAGCAGCATCATTTTGGCTTGTGCTGAACGTAGTCACTCAGATAGTGATAAGGTGGATGCTACAGGTGATAAAATACACAACTTCTAGGTTGTACGTAAAGTACCTTCCCCCAACTCTCAGGTAGTTTTCCATGTGATTCTGGGTAAAGAAAAAAAAAAAAAAAGCCTTAAAACTCTATATTAAGACTAAAAGTAAATGGTGCTGGCACTTCAAAATTCGCTTTTAAAGGTATTAAAAAGATTTAGTAAATCTGAGCTTTAAATGAGTTTAATCCTTCCATCTTTTGCAGTGATCATTAATGCAGTCTTAAACCATTACCAGACCCAACCCTGTTTCATGATGATTAATCTTAGTAAGTGAAAAGTTCACTGTTTTCCTATCAAAAAAAGTTCTCTGCTCTGGGACAGAGGGTGAGTTGGATTATTATGCAAAACTACTTATGCAGAACTCATTCATTTCAAGTTATGTAGAGAGTTGTTAATGATTATCAGAAGAGGAATTTTGAGCCTGTCAGGGTATCCTTTCCCAAGATGGTTAAGAAAGATACGGGATCACACCAGAAGCCATGCTACTGCAAAAAGGTTATGTCATCCTCCACAAATTCAGGTTGGCTTGTTGAGTTTTGTACTTCTGCCATTTCTGATCTGGAAAAAAGCTTTCAGATCATCAGTGTGGAGGTTTAGAGGATTTGCAGCTTCTCCAAAAATCACGGAATTGTTACAGTTGGAAGAGACCTCTAGAGGTCATCTAGTCAAACTCTCCCACTGAAGTAGGAGAACCTAGAGCACGTTACATAGGACTGTATCCAGGCAGGTTTTGAATATCTCCAGAGATGGAGACTCCACAACCTCCCTGGGCAGCCTGTTCCAGTGCTCCATCACCCTCACTGTAAAGAAGTTTTCCCTCATATTTAAATGGAACTTCCTATGCTCCAGCTTGTGCTCATTGCCCCTTGTTCTGACACTGGGAACTACTGAAAAGAGCCTGTTTTAATCTTCCTTACACCCACCCTTTAAATACTTGTATACAATGATAAGGTCTCCCCTCAGCCTTCTCTTCTCCAGGCTAAAGAGTCCCAGCTCTTTCAGCCTTTCTCCATAAGAGAGATGCTCCAATCCCCCAGTCATCTTCATCACCCTCCTCTGGAGTCTCTCCAGTAGCTCCCTGTTGTTTCCAAAAAAAAAAAAAGTCTTCAAAGAGGATTAAAAAATAAATAAATAAAATCCCTCCCTGAATAAGCAGCTTGCTAAGCTGTTCCCTTGCTGACTTCCACCATAGTCAGCTGAACCACTATGAGTAACTTCTGCTTCCCCTCCTTATTAGGAGATTCGTGGCTGCAAGATAAGTGAGCAGCCAGGCTCCAAACACTTGCAGCCTTTGAGATGCCTATGGAGGGAAAGGATCAGAGGATTGGGCTGTCCTAGCCACTCTGTGAATAGATTTCAGATTTCTATGTATGAAACACATGAATTGCTGTTCTAGCACTAATGATAGAGATGAATCAGGCCTTGGAAACAGCTGATTTTGCTTATTTTAAAAGATATTTGAAAAAATTTGACATGAAAGGATGCCAGTGTGTAACCATATCATGCATTGCTGTTGCTCCCACTCTGCCTTCTCATTCCTCCCTCCCTTTCCATTTCCAGTTAAAGAGAAGATACAGCAGACTCAGCCTTGCTTGACCACTCTCACTTGCTACCACATGGACATAATGGCATATGACATTTATTGGGGTGCCCAGCAAAACAAAGAGTGCCTGGTGGTAACATAATTTTTCTTCAGTTCAAGGAGCCAAAATCTGTCCTCAGATACTAACCTCCATGAGATGCTGGGTTTTTTCAGTGGTACCCATCAGCAGCATTTAAGCAGTGCCATGATGTGCTTCATGCTATCTCACATCCATTGGCTTCCTTGTAGGGAATTTTTGAACCCGATCAGCTGGAAATTGCTTGTTTATAACCACCAGCAGCACACTAGAATAACTCTAGGGGTGTAGCAGAGCTCCCCTTTTTGGTCCTCATTGGGGATCTGGGTTATCTGGATGTACAAGCATTCAGCTTCTCCCAATGAGCATGGTAGGTATAGGGTGTAGTAACAGAAAATTGCATTTTGAATTAGCTTTATAGAGCAGGTCAGAGAAGAGTGTTTTCCCTGATTTCACTTCTTAAATTGAATTCTAACTTGTTGAGACCTACTAAAGGAAATGGGGGAAAATGTCTGCCTTGTTGTGCCCTGTTCTGCAGTATCTCTGCCTCCTCTTTCTGGGTTAGTGTCCCTCAGCCCAACTCTCTTGTCAGCTGTAATAATTCCATGCTGATGTAACTGGGAGAGGAATCTTGTCCTCAGCCTTTAATCTCATAAATTTTAAACTGTGCCTGCATTTTTTAATTGTGCTTGCAAGATACCTGCACAGTTATGGTTGAAATTACAGTAGGCTGACCTCAGTGATTTGGAATCAAAGGTCTACTGAGAAATGGATACTTGCTGCTCTGTCTGAACTGCCAAGAGGTCTGGGTTTAAATTACTTGATTTAGATGTTTCACTAGTTAGACACAGTTGAAATGAAAAAGTGCTTGTTTTGTAAGTATCTCAATTCCAACCCTCCTGTGCCCCAGCTGACCCCAAAAAAAGACTTATGACTCTTACTTTTGTGAGGAAATTTCTAATTATTGAAGAGTCAAAACCTGTAAGATAGAGAGGAAAACAATGAGCACCTGTAATGCAAAAATATTTTTCAAGAACACTTCATGGCTGAAAACACCAGTGCACCACGAAGCTCTGAGAACATTTCACTCATCCAGGATACTTTGGATGGGAAAATTAAGACAGAGTGCCCACTTGCAATGCCTCCTTCCATTCTTTATTGAGGAGATTCCTGATCTTCCTCCTAGCTCCAGATATTTCTCTTCCTTTTGCCTGAGCAAAATGGAGCTTCTGCCTTGGGGCACCATCCTAAAGGCCTGTGTCTGCTTTGTAAAGCTGGATCGTAGAATCACAGAATGGTTTGGATTGGAAGGGACCTTAAAGATCATCTAGTTCCAACTTCCCTGCATTGGCAGGAACACCTTCCACTGGACCAGGTTGCTCAGGGCCCAATCCAGCTTGCTCTTCAACACTTCCAGGGGTCAGGCTTCCACAACTCCCTTGGGCAACCTGTTTCAGTGTCTCACCACCTTTACGCTAAAGAATTCCCTCTTAATGTCTAATCTAAATCTCTCCTTCTAAAGTTTTAATCCATTGCCCCTTGTTCTCTCACTCCATGCCCATGTAAAAAGCCCCTCCCCAGCTTTCCTGTAGCCCCTTCAGGCACTGGAAGGTGCTATAAGGTCTCCCTGGAGCCTTCTCATCTCCGGGCTGAACAGCCCCAACTCCCTCAGCCTGTCTTCACAGGAGAGGTGCTCCAGCCCTCTGATCCAGACAATGTATGCATAAGGATTAGCCAGTATTTATCACCAGCAGCAGCTAACACACCCCACCCTGGGGCTCTTCCTCCATAAATAATGCAATGGGGTTGCCTAGAGTCATAGCCTTTGAGAATCACCTGTTCTCCTCTGCACTGGTTTCCGGGAAGAGGTCTCACTCTTGAGCATGCACACTTTGAGGACAAAATATCTGGAAGGGCTCTACAGCTCCTGTGTTGGCTGTGTGACAGTTGTTAATGGAGCCTTCTTAGGGTATGCCTGGAGGGGAGACCAAACCTTTCAGCCGCAGGTGAATGTGGTGCAGGTGTTCCTTTGACCGTAGCAGTTACAAAGGCTAATAACAAACTCTCTTGGCTTTCATGTAAACAGATTATTTTGAGGAAAACACCCTGTAGCGATGAATTGGGATTATGCAACTTTCTTGTTCTTAAGCAGGCATTTATCAAGATATATTTTACTGTTTAAATCTAAAAATAGAATGGGTACACTGTGTTTTGTGACCTCGGCTTCGTTTTCCCGTTCTCCTCCGCGAGCGCTGCAGAGCCTCCTCCTGCAGCTTGCTCTGCAAATGGTCCCACGTAGTTTGGCTGTGCTGACCATTTCCCCTTGCTAGAAAGCTGAAACCATGTCTGTGGGGACGTGTCCTCTCTGATTCTTAGCTGGAGAGTTCATAGGGCAAGCAGTGCTACGTGGAGCAACACGAGCTGCAAGGCACTTCTGAGAGCAGTTTCCTGACACAGGAAGATGGTGCGTGACCCCAGAGTGAGTCTTAAGGCACCCAACCCGGGGTATCCAGCCTCTGCAGTTGCCTTTCCTCTGCTGTAATTCCAGAGGGTGATGATGCCTCGTTATTGATTGTAAGGAAACAAGTTCAGATTCTCTAATAAAGTGATATTGGTATTTATTTGAAGAAATCCAGGGTGTTATTTTTAATGGAGCAGAGAGCAACAGTTGCACTTTGAACAACTGTTAAAGCTTCAGAATTGATTTTCATTCCAGGCCTTTTGCAAATATTCATAAAACAGAACTGCACTGAAATGGCTATTTTTAGAGCTGGAATTTTAATATGTCTTTATTTTGGTCTCTGTCTGTCTCATATATCTGAATTAAATGCTCTAGAACACACAACCTTTCATAATAAAACCATAGGTTTAACTAAGTTCTCTGTGAAGTGTTTTGGCCTCAGTTGTATTTCCTTTTAGTAGAAAAAAGATAGATAGGGTTAATAATAATTTCTATTTTCAGGGATTTATCTCCTCCTTTGGGACAATACAGAGTTCTGAATGTGGGGTGTTCTTTTAAAAGTAAAGTCTCATGGTGGTCATAATCCTGGACTTTGTGAAGCTGATTAGTTTATACTGGCAGAATTGATTCTGTTTGCTTAGACACAGTATTGAATAGCATTTGGGTAATTTTCTGGTCCTTTAACGTTCTCTCTTTACAAGTCCCTGTTGACATTGAGCAAGACTGGCAGTCAGGATGATCTCTGTTTGAATGTTCAGTTTCACAGTTTTGCAAGGGAAGGATTATAATCTATAAATAATCAAGCAGGAAGATAAACAGGATGTGATGCCTTGTATAAAAACTAAGTTCTTCAATTATTTGTTCTGGTAGTACTAGTTGTAGGATGAGTATGAAGTGCTGGTGCTTACTAGGTTTGCCACTAAAATCTTCCAGTTTTGTTTGTAAACCAGGTAGCTTTTACAAGAAGAATGATTGATTTTTGCATTTTAAGAGTCATCCTCTAGTTGTCTTTATAAGGGGGCCTAATAGTCATTGAGGGAAGATGTTCAGCACTTCAGGGTCAAGCCATAATGAGATTGTTTCTGAAAATGTGGGTCCTGTCAGTTTACTCAATTGTTTTCTTCTCCTGGTCACAAAGGGTGAAACTGAACTTCAGAATTAAAAAACTTTCAATGTGGATCTGCAACAGTTACTTTCCTCATCTCTGCCTGTAGGCTTATGTACCACTTTTCTCAAAGGAAGCTTGTCTGGACAACTTAGGGCTTAATTGTGGTCCAATTCCTGGAAGTATCCAGCCCGTATCAGTGTGGAGACCAGCTGCCAACAGCAGCACATCAAAGTTACCTGCAAGGGAAGGGGTAGTGCTTTCAGATGCTGCAGGCAGAGACAGACCAGTTGGCTACTGACAGTCCTTCAAGTGCAGTGAGAGGTGTGAACTGGCTGTCTCGATAGATGTTTCCCTGGTAAGATGCTGCACTTTGAGGGCTTGGGACATCTTGCAGGAAAGCTGTTACTTTTTAAAGTGGCTGCTCTGAAGGAATCCTTGGGAGTTGGGGCTGTTTGGTGGCAAATAGGCATAAAAATTGTTTGAGATTATAGCTCAGGGTAGTCAGAGAAAGGCAATGTGAAGGCCTGTGCATAAAGAGTGTGAATAACTGCAGGCATTGTAATGTCACAGGGACTGTGGCCTGGCTGCTAGATCAAGGCAAACTTTGTAGAAGACTTGGGGCCTGGGCGAGGGGATGTGCTGCCAGCATGGCAGAGCTTGCAGCTCTTTCCCCAGAGCAGGGGATAAAAACACCTTGAAGCAGGCACTCCTAGGAGCCACCTGAGGAGAAGGGGCCCAGAGGAGACAAAAGCATAGGCAGAAATTAGGGCTCTTCTGACATCAGGATGCCAGAGTTTGAGTAGATGCTTTGCTTCATCCTATGGGATAAAAAACATAGTCCTGTCTGGTCAGAAGTAATTAATGTGGCATAGTGTTAATGTGTGCCAAGCCCCATTCCTTCCACACATTCCCCACGTGTGGCATTTTCCGCATCACAGTACATCCCCTAATTGGGACGTGCAAAGCATATTGATGGGTCTAGTCTGAGTCCTGTCCCAGGTGTTGTTTCTGGGGGCAAGGGGCTGTAATGCAGCCCCTCAGGAGGGTGTGTGCAAGTTCCTCATTGCATAACACGGGAGCTCTCTGTGCAGTTGGACATGGCTCAGGTTTTCACAAGGCCACAATCTCAGTGGAGATAAATGAACCTGCAGAAGAGCCCCAGGTCAGAAGCCAACATCTCCAGGGCCAGATGAGTGCTCAGCTGGACAACATGCCATTCTGTAGTGTCAGCAGATGTTTGTTTTTGTTCTGGATTGAACAAGCTTGGAGGGAAACTGGACATTTTCCAGTCCTGTCCATCCTTAACTTCTTCTCATCAGCTAGAGAATAACTCCAGTTATTTGTGTCGTTGCACAAGTGCTGGGGCGGTGTTTTGTTGACCAGCCATGGCAACGTTGGTGCAGGCCAGATGTGTGAGCTCCTGCCGGGGTGGCCAGGGCTGTGCTGTGCGTGGTTCCCACCCCAGGGCTGACACCCGCAGAGCCGGCATCTCCGCAGCATCCCGAGCTCCCTGGGAGGAGCTCCTCACCACTGGCCTTTACAATCCGCCTCCAGCTTCAGCCGAGGCAAGAGGCAGAGAAAATGTTACAGGGGCAGCGTCACAGTGTGGGAGGTCGTGTTCAGAGCTGGAAAACTCTGCAGCTTCAGGCTGTAGCGGACGAAAACTCAGAGCACTGCCAGGGTTATTCTTAAAAATGACTGTCTGAGAGAGGCAATAAGCCCATAAGCTCTAGGCTGGTTGTGCCAGGTGAGGGTACCTGTGTCTCACATCACCCCCCTGCACTGCCACCCCAGGGCAGTCGTGCTCTTGTTGCTGGAAATTTCCACGCTTCCATGAGTGGATTAGACAGAGGGAAGTGGAGCCTCTGACATATTTTTCCAAACCAAAACAAAGCTGGCAAGTCTAATTTTAGGCCTGGTTTAGTATGGAAATGATATCAATAGTGACACAAAGCTCTTTTGTTCTCTTGATAATTAATTGATGTGTATTTTGAGTCTTGCATATGGAAGAGGCTGAGAATTAACAGCCTGCTCTCAATAGCTGGGTTTACAATCAAATGCCTTATTATCAAAGAGCACAGTTGAAGGGAAGCAATATCACACATAGGCATAGGTTTGCTTCAGGTTGCTGTTGGACCGATGTGTTTGTAACTCCTCTGTCTGCCTTGGACCAAGGTGTGTAGCAGCAGAGTATCTGCCTGCCAGCCTTCAGCAGACTTGTTAGAAAATAACTTACAGCAGTGCTGTGACTGATGCTCATCTCTCTCCATCTCTCTCTGTGCCTGTTTTTTTGTGGTTTTTTTGCATGTTAGGTTTTTGTGGCCAGTCCAAACAAAACGCAGCCTATTGTGGAGATCCTGTTGAAAAACCAACCCAAGCTAATTGAGTTTCTGAGCAATTTCCAGAAAGAGAGGACGGATGATGAACAATTCACTGATGAGAAGAACTACCTGATTAAGCAAATCCGAGACTTGAAAAAGCCAACGGCATAAAGAGCTCCTCTTGTTTTCCACTGTAGGCATTAATCTCATTTGTTAAGTTCCTCTGTGTCCCTTAAACACCACAGTAGTGCTTGAGAAGGCACAGCAAGTGCTTGTTTTTTATTTTGTCTTTGTTCCTAGATGTCAAGAGTATAGGGGTTTTACATGAACGCTAAAAAAAAACCCAAACCAACCTAGAATAATATATTCTTTTTAATCAAGACTATACTTATTTATGTCTGTTTAGAATCTCTCTGTAATAGAAGCTGGTTTGATGGATTTTCATATGTGCTCAAGAAGAATGAACCTCTTTGCTTAACTTTATTGGCAAACTCAAGCTGTTGGTGAGTGCACAGAGTAGGTCTTCTGAGGACTGTAACATTGATCCCTTGCACCTGTAGTTGTGACTTTGTTCTAGTGCTGCACACACACAAGACTGTGAAAGAGTACGTTTGTCTCTGGAGTTAGCTGCACTCATAATGATCAGGTTCTTTAGTCAAAACAGTGGGAGATGAAAAAGCAGTAAAGGTCACGTTTTTGCTTTATTTCTGTATTCTTTCATCTTAAAGTTTTCTTTACCCCTAGATCCGAGGTTTTCTGTTCAGTGCTAGGGAACGGATGAAGACATCAGCCAGATGAGCTGTTTCTACCTGTCTCCCATTTTCTTTGTACATGTTTCACCTCGTGCTAGAGCACAGGCTGTTCCCACCAGCTCCCAAGCAGACTGCTGAGGAGCAGCCCCAGGTACTAGGTCTCCTCGTACTTCCCAATGGAAAGAAGACAGGAGCAACCCCTCTCCATCAAAGCCTGTGCTGTATTGCCAGTTAAATTGTCCTGTGCCTGCTAAAATCAGCAAGAAGCCTGTCCTCAGTTTCAGTGGGAATAATTTTGGGTGGTGGCCAGAGCTATGTGGCTGAGTCGTGCCAAGTGCTGAGCCCCCACACCAGTGCGGGAGGACCTTCCCTTCCGGATTCAAATCGCGACCGTGGGAGGCAGGACTGAGCTGAGTTCAGCAAGTGGATGCTGAAATGGCTTCAGCCTGAACCACTGAGTAGCCCGGGGTCCCCAAGTCCTGCAGGTGCTCTCAAAGCTGAGATCATTTATTGGATACCAAAACCAAGTGTGGGAGGCATTTAGCAGCCCCTGGCACCCAAGGCTACTTTTTATCTGGCATTTTCCATCCTTGTTCATCCTGATTCAGGTTCTCTGTTGAAGCTGTGGCTGTATAAGGGGAAATCATTGCACTGTTTGTGTTTTAAATTTCATAAGCTCTGTGGTCCAAACAGTGTTTCCTAGGTGTGTTTGAAGAGTTTTTGGGGTCTTTTGTATTCTAGCAGGAAATTAAAATGATACTCTGATGCTTTATTAGAAAGTGGAGTTTGAGAGCAGGGAGTGGAAATTTCTTGACTTTTTCTGGACAGCCTAAGTTCTGAGTTTCTCTATTTGTTGTAAGACAGTTTCCTAGCTAGAACTCTAGCTAATGCTTCAGATAAACAGATGAAACTGAATGGTTAAAACAGAATGAGACTGTTTCCTTCAAGGACCTGTTGTATATTGGGGTGATGGATACTTTATGTGCTTTAGAAGACGTATGCAGTGGAACACCTTGTGGACTTGTTTTTTTCAGATGTCAGATACACACAACAACTGTACATTGTAGTTGCCTGGAATTAAAAAATAAAGTAAAATAAAAAATATATATATATATTTACAAGCTATTAAAGGCATGATTGCTGATCACCATTTCTGTCTGTTTTTTTCCTCCTGCCTTTCTGGATATGCAACCTCAGTGCTGAATTCTCTCTCTCCTTTGCCAACCAGTTTCAGCAGATGCAGAGAGAGAGAAGAGCACTTCCTTCAGAGCTAAAGCACTTTGCAAGCATCACGTCTGCAGCCCTGGCTGGCAGGGGACCTGGCAACCCAGACTGTGGTCCAGTTTAGCCTGACTGCCATCTTTACCCCCAGCTCCATGGGTGGTGTTCACTATCAGTGGTAGCTTCCGAGCCAATAAAGGACTATTTCCAGAATTGCAGCCCTCAGAACTAGGCATTTAAGTCTGATCCTCTTGAGAATTGGAGCCTGAATCCAAAAGGCGCTTGGCTGTGTGCTGAGTTCCTGGGGTGGGGCTGTCTCCAGGGCTGGATTAACACACAGACACGTGTCCATTGCCTCAGCCTCTGGAGTCACATGAGAACATAAAGCTTCCAGCCTGCACTTGGAGAAATGTGTAACAGTGATTGCTGGGGCAGCCTTGCCCGTGACAGTGCGAGTGTAGCCCCTGCAGAGGTGGCCACTGCTTCTGTGCGGGTGGTCGGCTGTGTGAGCAGCTCTGGTCTGTGTGGTCTGGACACAGAAGAAGTCAACATCTGGCTGTAAAATGAGGAGCGAGGTTACACCCACCTCCTGGTGCTTGTGCAGGCAGAGATGTGGCAGCCCAAGGCAGGGCAGAGTGGTGGGCCTCATCCTGCAAAGCAATTGAGTCTTCCCCAAGCTCAACTTGCTTTGCTCTTTAAAAGAAGAAAAAGCAAAAGAAAGGGTGAAGATGAAATTAGGTGCCATAAAGAATACTGCACAGCAGGTGGGGACATAGCTGTAACTAAACAGAAATAAGGTCTTTTCTAATGATACTTTGAAATAACAGCAGACCTTCCTATTTCCTCTGGTGCATTCACTCAAGGTGGTGGTTCTGCCTAAAGCAACTGCTCCTACCAGGAACTCAAAATTTCTCTGAAATGAGTATCTGAGGGAGCTGTGTGATTGCAGGGAACAGTTCATCAGAGTGAGACAGGGAAGAAGGCTGTAGTGCAGAGATGGAAGGAAGCTGGGGGATGCTTGGGCTGCAGCCTCTCCATTCCAATCCCCACCCAGCATTCAGAGGGATTTGGATTGTACAAATGAATCTGTGCCAACATGTAATGTATGATCCTGCACATAAAGCCTTGTTTGATACAGCAGAGTGCCAGGAATCTTTGAACCATAAGCTTCTGTCCTGGGATTTGGGCAGCTTCTGCTACTAAGAAAAATCTGATGAGAAGCAACAACAGCGTCTCCTGTCTGTAATGGCACGAACACCAGCAGGTGTGAACCCGGGGGGAGGATGCAGACCTCTGGCGTTCAGGAAACATGGGCATTAAGACCACTTGAGCCTCTTAATCTGCATGCTCTGGGGACAAGATCTGATGAGAAGAAAAGAATGACTTGGACCCTGTAATCTAAGGATAAAAGCACTCGCATGAGGGAGAGGAGATCTGCATCCCATTTGTTCTCTAGTGCACGCTTTGCTCTAGCCTATGAAATTGGAGCAGGGCTAAGAGATCTCAGGCCTCTTTCCAAAGGGTGCAGTGATGTTTGGTCAGTAGAGAGGCTTTTTCTCTGGCTCAAAAAATGCTTAATTTTTCTGTCGGTAGCAGAAGCACTTTAACATTTTGCCTGCAAGCACCTTCCTGCAGAATGTCTTCTGGAGGCTGGTGTGAGGCAGGGGGGACGTGGGTTTTGGTCTCTGCGACATGAAAGTTGTACCTTGCTCTCCCCCTTGGCTAACCAGGCTTGCATAAAAATAAAGGTTTTCATGGCCTTCTACCATCTCTAGACCTGCATTTTGGCACCTGCCACCTTCCCGTGTGGCGCTCAATCTGCATTTGCCTTGAGCATCACCTACTGGATTTGTACACATGGCCTGCAGCAGAACAGCATCCAGCAGCTGAGGACTATATAGACCATAAGGATTTATTGCATTTACTGCCAAGCCATGAAAGCCTGTTTCATTGCTCATATGTTGATGGACCTAATGTGGCCAGTTATTTTCCTGTCAGTGCAGACAGCTGGCAGAAATTCTGCTGAGGTCTGAGCAGAAGACACCCAGCACTCACTGATGCCTGATGACAAATGCAGGTTCCTAAGGGTCTTCACCGCTGGAGCTCCAATCCTGGAGCTGCTGGTTCACATGAGTTTTTGGTGTGAATGCAGGTCCAGCCTCAGGAACTGACATGTTCCCCCTTCCAGTCTGCACCTTAACAGAGGTCTCAGCCAGTCTTTCTACCCATTCAGAGAAAATCCAGGGCTCTTCTCCCTCTGAGCAGCAAACCCAGTGAGTTACAGAGTTACAGACTGTGGCATCTCCAAGCACAAATACAGGTTGGGTGGAAAATGAAGTACCTGGGGGTGTTGGTTGATGAGAAGCTCAACACCAGCTGGTAATGTGTGCTTGCAGCCCAGAAACCAGCTGTGTCCTGGGCTGCACCAAGAGAAGTGGGGCCAGCAGGGCCGGGGAGGGATTCTCCCCCATTATGCAGCTCTCATCAGACACAGAGAAGATGGAATATGTCTTTGGGGCTATGAAAGTGCCTTGCTCAACTGTTATGAACAGAGGCCCCCCAGATGGCTGGGTAGGTTACCTCCACTCAGGCACGGCCTTGGCAAGGCCCTTCAGCTCACTTGGGAACAGCTGGCTTGACAAGGGTTTGGAGCAGGTTTAAAAATACCCTTGTCAAAAGCAAATCCCGCTGCATCTGTTCAGAGCTTTGTGCAAACACGCAGCCAGGGTTAGCTCTTCAGCAGGCAGCACACCCAGCCAGGCACAGCCCTGCCCCGGGGCTGGTGGGGGGCAAACCCACCCACCCTGTGCTCAGGCAGGTGGTCAGGTGCCCAGTGGGCTCTGTGTGCAGGGAGCAGGTCTCACAGGCTCCCCTGGGGGAAAGGGGAGGAAGACCCCTCCTCCCCGTTTAGAAGCTGGGTGTGGGGGAGAAAATAATGTTCACTGACAGACTTGCCTTGTGCCCCAAGGAGTGTCAAGGGCAGAGCCAGAATTAGCTCATGGGATGGAGCAGGTTCTGGCTGTGGGCTGACAGCAAGGGCTGCTGCTTCCTGTCAGGGGCTCAAAGGAGACACACTGGGGACAGGCCTGCTGGCAGGCAAGAGAGCACTGTGTCCCAGGGGAGGGCAGGTGTTGCTGAGGGAGGAGGGGAATATGTTCGTCCCAGCTCTCCTGCTAATAAATACCCCTTGTAGCCATGCAGTTAGGCTCCTCTGCTTCTGCTGGTCTTTGCTTTTGCTAGATGAATCTGTCTTGCCCCACGATGGGAATGAAAGACCAGCAGCAGGTGTCTGTACTGGCATTCATACGATTTCAAATGCATCTTTCAGGTATTCCTGAAAGGACGTTGCAGAGTGGGAAAATGTGTCTGTGCCAGCACGGTTGCAGAGTGGGAAAATGTGTCTGTGCCAGCCATGTATGTATGACCCTAAGGTATGATGTATGACATGACCCTAAGGTTTGATTCTTGCTAAAGTTATTACTCATATGCTTCATGACTTCCCCAGGCTTCGTCTACCACTTAGTTTTGTCTCCAAGTTAGAAATTTAGCTGCCCTGCAGGGAATATTTGCTAGCAAAGCTGTGAGGTGACCTCACCAGAACCAAAGTAAAGAGAATTGAGCAAGGAAGGCAAAAAAGGAGAAAAACACAGGCAGGCTGTTGATGTACCTCACTAGTGCCAGTGACTGACATGTTGCAGAAATACCAGCTACATTGAAGCTGGAGCAGACCCCATCCCTTCAGCAGTGGTGGGAATGTGGGAATGCACAGTGGTCTCGTAGCTTCAGGAAGACCACTCAGTGCTGAGGAAGAGCCTGGCTCCTCAGAAAACTAACTGGAAATATTTCAGGTACAAAGAAATGATACTTGAGTGCAAAAGATAGATGTCACATGGCAAAACACCCCAGGGAAACAGCTCAGCTCTTTCCCCTGCAGGTCTGTTCTAACCCAAGCACAGTTAAGCCTGTGCAGTTGTGAGTCAAGCAATGCCCTTTACCTACATGAGAGTCATCATTTAGGTTGGAAAAGACCATGAGCTCACTGAGTAACTGTTAGTGTAGCACTGCCAAGCCCATCACTAAGCCATGTCCCTCAGCACCACATCTACAGGTCTTTTCAATGCCCCCAGGGATGGTGGCTCCACCACCTGCCTGGGCAGATGGTTCCAGTGCCTGTCACCCCTTTTGGCGAAGGATTTTTTCTTAATATCCAATCTAAACCTCCCCTGGCACATCCTGAGGCCATTTCTCTCATCCTAACGCTTGTTACTTGGGAGAAGAGACCAACCCCCACCCCACTACAGCCTCCTTTCAGGTATTGTAGAGAGGGGCGAGGTCTCCCCTCAGCCTCCCCTTCTCCAGGCTGAGCAGCCCCAGTTCCCCCAGCTGCTCCTCACAAGACCTGTGCTCTAGACCCTCCACCAGCTTCACTGCCCTTCTCTGGACACGCTCAGTCACACAGAGTAAATTTTTTTGCCTTTTCTTGAGTTCGGAGCCATCTCCAGTGCTGCGGCTGTGAGGACGAGCAGCAGCGACACCGCCCTGTCTGCTCTCCTGGGCGTCTCCTGCGGTATTTGTGCTGAAACACAGCCCTGCTGGGGCAGGGAGCGGGCAGACACCCCTGCCCTCCTCTGCCCAGGGAAGCCGCGATGGAGCGGCGGGCAGGGAGCGCGCAGGGAGCGCGCAGGGGCGGGAAGGGAGCTCCCAGGGAGCCCTTTCCCTGCTGACAGCGCCCCCTGGTGGCAGCGCCGCAGCCCTGGCAGGGAGCGGGTCTGGGAGAAAAGAGAAAGAGCCCCAAGTTAGGTTGTTAGATATTAACAAAAAAATTCTTCACCAAAAGGGTGAAGGAACAGGCTTCCCAGGGCAGTGGGTGGAGGCACCTTCCCTGGAGTTACTTAGATGATGTGTAGAGGTGGAGCTTAGGGACATGGTTTAATGGTGGACTTGGCAGTGCTGGGATAGCTGGACTTGCTGATCTTAAAGGTCTTTTCCAACAGAAACTACTCTCTGAGCCAGCCACAGAGTTGGCACAGCAGCTTGTTGCCTGTTTTCTCCCTGCACTGAAGAATATGAGTGCTGCCCTTTGCCTTCTCACTGAGGGGCTGTAGGATTAGCCTCTGGCTGTGGCCAGCAGCACATGCCATGGAGAGGCATCTCTGAGTTTCAATAGTGTTTTGGCATAGGATCATAGAATTGTTTGGGTTGGAAGGGATCTTAAAGATCACCTACTTCCAACACCCCTGCAAGGGCAGGGACATCTTCCACTAGACCAGGTTGCTCAAAGCCACATCCAACCTGCCCTGAACACTCCCAGGGATGGGGCATCCACAACTGCCCTGGGCAACCTGTGCCAGTGTCTCACCACTCTCACAGTAAAGGATTTCTTCCTAATGTCTAATCCAAATCTACCCTCTTCGATTTAAAGCCCTTAGCTCTTGTCCTCTCACTACATGCCCTAGTAAAAAGCCCCTCCCCATCTTTCCTGTAGCCCCTTCAGGTTCTGGAAGGCTGCTGTGAGGTCTCTCTGGAGCCTTCTCTTCTCCAGGCTGAATAACCCCAACTCTCTCAGCTTGTCTCCATTGGAGAGGTGCTCCAGCCCACTGAGCATCTTTGTAGCCCTCCTCTGGACTTGCTCCAACAGGTCCATTAAGGTAATGACCCTTATCTTGGCCCTACTCATGTCCATCACATTATCCAGAAGCAGGTGGGTTCCAGTGCAAGTTGTCTTGTACCAGCAGCCACTTTCCCTTTCACAGAGGGAACAAGACTGCAAATCCCTAGGCACCATCTTCAGCCTAGTATCTCAAAATGCTCAAGACCAGATGTTTCCTGTATATATTTATGCAGCACACAAAACTGGAACATCAGCAGATAGCTACGCAGGCCTGGGAAACGGGACCCCAGAAAAGGAGGTAAGATCAGCAAGTGTTTGACAACAGTTCTCTGCAGCAGGCCTTTCTGAGCAAGAGTGGAGTTCAGCTCTGCACATGTGGCACAGTGACAACCTCCGTTAATGATATGATAATGCAGATCTATTAGAAACCAGCACACAGCATTTGCCTTCTTTGCTGCTCTAGTCTCTAAGCAATGTTGCTTACTGGATCTCACAAATTAAAGCCAAAGAGGTACTTGAAGTCTGGTTTGCAGGCAGAATGGCTGAAACAAAAAAAATCTATGTATAGGTCTGCAGAGTAGTCTCCACATCACACACATCTCTGGGACACCCGCCCCATTGCCAGCCTGGCTGTCCATGTGCCACCAACTGCTCACTGTGTGTCTACAGTGACGTTTCAGCTCAAGAGCCCTTCTGAAATGCATCTCCCACCTGCCCCGCTTCCTGCGGGTGGCTCTGTGACATGGAGTGGGTTCCTTTCAGATGGATGTAGAGCCCCTGAGGGGTCAAGCCTTCAGCATCACCTGCTTGATTCCACAGACTTGCTCTGTTCCAGGCAGCACAGCCACTCCTTCTAGGGTGACAATGAATCGAGTCTGCCCCTACAAGCCATCCAGGGCTGCACGGCGGGAGGTGCAGCTGGGACCAGTTTTACTTCTGGATTGTCAAAGCTTCGCCCACTTCCAAACAAGAAGCAGGCCGATCACGCAATGCTCCCTGAGGCAGTTCTTACTGTCCCAAGGAGGAGGGAATTAATGCTCATTAATGCTCGCAGGGCCGAGGGAGGGGATCCCAGCCCTCCCAGCCCTTCTGCCAGGCTGGCAGGAGGCACAGTCTCATGTTGAGACAAATTCTCTAGGCAGAGCACAGGGAGGTGATGCAGCTCAGCACATGACTGGGGCTGCTGGAGCCAGGGCAGCATCAGGCTGGTACAGGGTGTGAGCATTTCAAAACACTCTGCAATGTTTCTAAATAACCCAAAGCACTTAAAAATACACCTCAGTACTTACTGTCGGATTATTTATTAGCAGAAAACATGTTTTGCTGTAAGGCAGATGATTAATAGAGAATTTCTATAATTCTCAGACAAGAGGACAAATTATTACTGATAGCTAATAACTGCAATTACTGCTCTGAAATGAATGGAAGACACTCAAAATGCATATGGAAATTTCAAAAAATATATAAAATATATAACTTTGACATTTCTTAATTTTAAATACATTGCTCTTTTTATGTAAGAAGTAAACATCCTGGAGCTCATTTGCAAAATAAGCACTGCAGGAGATGTCCAGTCTTCCACAGCTCTCCCTAGTAAGCAGATGACATGCACAGCAGCACCTACCAAGTCCATGGGTTGAGAGACAAACCCCATTCACACTGGGGTTTGGTCCTGTTGGCCAGGATAAAGACCCTACTTTGAAATCCCAGTAAGAATTAAAGAAGTAGGGTTATACTGATAGTCAGACCCTACAAAATTTGTGGGCTTCTGGAGGAATCTGTAGAAATACGGCAAGAGAGAAATAAAGCCAAACATCCAAGCCTTCAGTCTTGCAAGCAGTTTCAAGTTTCAGAGAAAGTTTTGTACAAAAATCCTCATTTAAAAAAAAAAATTAAAAAATAAAGGTAAAATCTCCTCATGAATTTCAGGTTACCAGCAGCATCCGCTGGAGTGCAGTTATTTAATGTGCATGATATTTGGCTTGATTTACTTCTCCATGCACTCAGGCCACCTATGTTTCAGGGACTTCTCAATTTGACTTGTTCCTATAATGACAACTTTACTGATTTTGATACCATCTGACTGATCTGTATAAAACTTGAAGGGGCCCTAAACCTGCTCCTGTTTTTCCCCCCCTGCTTCCACCTAAAGTAGAAGAGCATTGCCAATGGATTATGGAAACCAGAAGGCTTAGGTGGGTGGAGTGGGGTGGGATTTTTACTCTAATCTGGTCAGTGTTCTTCTGATATGTAGAAGTCAAGAGCAATTATTCTAGCACAAGACACTTATAAGAAGTGTGGGGGAAAACATACCAAAGTAAAATAATTGTGATTTTAAAACCAATTATAATTTTGTTTATGAAACAAACATTTAACTTCATGTGCAAGTTACAAACAATGAAATTATATAATCCTCAATGAGAGGAAAAAACTGTCTGAGGTCTGTACACATCCAGACCAATTACTTAATTCCCAGCCCCTGGACTCTGACAGGTGAGGCATAGAAGTCTTGCAGCTGGATCCTAAATTCAGGCCCTGGGTTCCTCCACACTAGATTACAAGACCTGGTGAAGTGGCAGTTCAGCAATTTCCTCAGGAGCTACTGTGAAGAAGCACGCTGGTGTGATGCAAAAATGGATTTTGCTATCCTTCTCTTAGTTGACAGTGTCAGATCTTTCTCCTCCCCTCCTTACCTGGTCCTGGGAAATGAAGCTGTATGTGCCCAGCTTTGCAAGACAGCAGTGGTGCAGGGCAGCCAGCTGCCTGAGATGTGGCTGCTGCTAACCCTGCACACACTGCACTCAGTGGGCAGCCTGAGAGTAGCCTGCAAACAGACCAGGCTCAGAGAAACAGCAGCTTCTCCAGCTCCAGGGAGCGCATGGTCATGGTGGGAAGAGGATATAAGCATTCCCCAGTTATGAAGTCCAGGTACTCAAGAATGAAGTTTATACTGTGAGCCACAAGGGAGGAATCACAGCTCCTTGCTGCAGCTCCAAGCATCAAGAACTGCACCTTAAGTTACAGGACCAGCAACCAAATTGGGTGAGAAGAGACTTAATATAATTAATGCCACATTAAGGATGCTTTGCACACTATCCAATCCCAGTTTTGCTATCTAGTTCTAACCTTTTCCGAAGCTTGAAACAAACAGAACCTACACCAGCATCTTAAGGCATGATTCCCCTTCCAGGACTTAAAGGAGGGCAGCAAAGACAAGACTCTTGAAAGAACTGGGAAAAGGCCATTTACATATCCTACCAGCAGCAGCAAAAGGTTTAAGGTGTTTGCACTCGAGAGCTCAGCAGAGGAGTAAACAGAAAGCACAGGAACATCTGTTAAGGCAAACAACTCGAGGTCATATTCAGAGCAGGAACAAATGGGAGTAAGGAGAGTGACCTCTCAGAAGATGCTGGGTACAACTCTCTGTTCGGGTTACCCATTACCTGCTCAGCACCTCCTCAAAACTAGCAACATTAGTCTTCAGTGACACTGACTGTTTTAATGTCACACTCACTCCACATGTAGTCATCCAAGAGACTGGCACCTGAAAAGATTAAACTGGCTCCATCCTACAGAAACAACAGGGTATCTGGTACTTTATTAGCTTCTGTAGTCCTAGAAGCCTGCAAGTGAAGACGAACAAAGCTAAGCACTAGCCATCTTCACGTAGTCTGCAGGGGGCAGTGAGGTGCAGACAGCCACATTCTTTTAGGCCTTCACCCTGGAGCTGAGAAAAGGCAAAGCTCATCTTTGTCTGCATCAGTTCAGATGGGCTGCACTGGAGGAAGCACACGGAGCAGCAATGCAAGTACCACAAAACAAAATGGCTCTGCTGCTATGGTGGTTGGAAGAGGTTATGTATGAGAGACAAGCCTGATCTCCAAATCACTTACCTAGCAATGACTGCCATCCCAGTGGCTTTGTCCTCTTTGTACAAACAGACTGAGATTGTACACGAAGAGCTAGGGCTTCTTTCTGCATTCTGCTAGCCTAGAACTTAGAAATCCATTCCCTCAATCCAGACACCAAGCAAAAAAGATACCATTTTGTTATTACTCTGAGCTACCAGCAATAAACTTCCGGTATTTCTTTAATAACATGTTAACAAGAAGTTTTAGCCATCCAGTTACTTTCACAGAAAATACAAGCAGCAGTTTTTTTCCCCAGGAACTTCTGAATTAAAAAGATCTTCAGGTAATTCTGTAAAACATTTAAGACATCATAAATAAACTTCTTCTAAAAATCACTTTCCAAACAATAAATAAAACTCTTTCTTATTTGAAAGTGCAAACAGGCGGCATTACAAAAAGTACAGAGCCAGACTGCATAAGTGCTTAATTATTCATTAGTGACCAAGACACAGTTTCTTGTTTTGGTGCTGCTGGTCATCTAGTGATTTGGTTTTCTGGACGCCATCTGAAGAAAAAAATAAGTGTGAAACATTAATATAATAGCAAGCATTGTCTAAATACTCAACATATACAGGTACACTGGAATAACACCGGATGGGGTGTTGAGGAGCTTGTCTAATTCCCCATACTAAGGGACATGCAATAATCATAGTAAAAGAAACATACTAAGGGAAAAGAACAATTTAAAACACTTCAGTGTAGAAAATGCAAACATAAAATCTTGAAGAAAACATTGTTAGAAAAATGAGCTCTGATAAAGGTTGTCAAAGTACCTCAGGCTGAATCTTTCTCCAGCTGGGTCTAAAAACCATTAGCAGACAGAGGGACAAACAAGCCCTAAGATTTTGCAGTGATTACTAATGCCATGAACCCTACTCTGAGCCCTTCCCTCCCCCCTTGCCCCCTGACTCATAAGGGAACAGCTAACAAAGAGACTTTTCCACTAACTGAGCTCACTACACGTTAGGAATTGGCTTGTAGTATGTGGCTATTCATGAGCTACAAAAAACACCTTCAGTGGTTTTTTTGCTCCTAGCGTGGTACTCAATGCTTTGAGTAACTGCCAACTCCCTGTCTTTACGCTCTGTATCTTCGTGCTTGGGGCACTAAAATTATTTAGCTTCTTTCTTCCACGTTATCTTCCCCTCTGGATGAGAAACATTTTAAGGACTGGTAGCTGACAGGAGATGCCAATGGTGGGTCCCTTTTGTAGCATAAAAAAGATTCAAAAGGAGACTCATCTAAACTCTGTTTTCAGAAGATGACAGCTCCCTCGCTACAGGAGTGCAGGTTGACAAGGATTTTGTGGCCATTGTATTATTTATGTGTATAAATACACACAAAACCAAATGCTGATTGAAGAACACTGGCATAGATTCTACCACCTCATAAAAGATGCATGGAAATGTTCTGCAGAACATATTTCAGTGACTCAGAGGAGTCCAATTTCTCTTGAAAAAGAATGGCACTCTCTATAGAACCCAATATAAAAAGTCTTTGTAGAACAAAATTTAAAACATGACCAAGTACTTGGAAATTATCTATGTGCAAAACAGCACGTAGTCAACCTTGATAATGGCATTACTTGATTTTGTAACATGCACCAATGCCATGCATTTGCTAAAACAAACTTGGTTTTGAGTTATCATTAGTTCACCCACTCAAAAAGCTCCAAGAAGTTTTCATAGCAAAATTTAACTAATCAAAATCAAGATTAATTAAGGCTTATAAATCCCAGAAGGATTCAGGTTTGTTAAAAATGTGACCTCACTTATTGATTAATGAAAAAATACTTACTTTCCCTGGCTGCAGGGTCATGGAATTCAAGGGCATTAGTGTGCAATGGATTTAGTTGCCACTGGTAAAAGAAGATAACATTTACTTATTCCAGAAGACAGAAGAAAGAGCAAAGAGAGAAAGAAAAAGTACTCAACAGGCTTCACTGAAAGGCATGATAAGGGGTGAGGTGGGAACACACACTTGCTTTGAGGATAAAAAGCTGTTGGGAATGTGTGGCCATTTACTCCCTTGTGAAGGTTACAGGAGACTGCTCAACCCAGCAGTGGTGCAGTTGGTCATGGTGAGCACCCTGAGTGCAGAAGCACCTGGCCATCTTCAAAACCCACTGCAGCTCTTTCAGGAGCTGCTGGAAGGGCCTACAAAATCACACAGTGATCTCCAACATCAGCTGCTGTGCTGTGACAGGGAGGGTTGGAGAGAACTTTAGAATGTTGGACCAAATGATCCTTGAGGTCCATTCCCACCTGGCATTTTGTGATTCTGTGAATGTGAAGAGACCATCTCAAACAACAGCAGTGAGTCAAGAGGGAAATCTGTGTGGTAATTAAGAGAAAATGGACACACTTGCCCCCAACATCTGGCATCTGGCACCTGGCACACCACTTCTCCCCAGTGTGGTGACAAAGCAACCTCTCAGTTCCACTCACTTGACTAAACAGCACATGAAAATGCTTCTCTATGCTGGCTGCAGATGGCTGCTCACTCTCCCCTCAGCCCAACACTGCCCAGTTTTTAGAATATAGTACATTTAGACACTTACTGTAAATTTGCTTACACCTTCAAGTTCACCAAACTTCATGTAGGATATGTCTGCTTTCTTTTTTCCGGCATCAACATCTCCTGCATAGATCTGCTTAATACCAGCCCCTTTGATTAAAGGGACACATTCATCACATGGACATTTAGTCACAAATATCATGCTTCTCTCATCTGGCTTTATCTCTCGACACCTACAAACCGTCAGGAAACAGAATTTCAGAGTCTGTATCGTGATCATTTTGAATGGTGACAAACTAGATACTTCACAAGACCAAGCAAGGAAGTGTTGTGTTATCTACTTTTAGAAGTGCACGACTACACAATGGTATCTGGTTTGGTTTTACTATCTGTGAACCAAACACCCATCCCACCTCTCCCCAGGTATCACTGTTGGAAGCCTCAGTAATTGCCTCACTCCCATATTTCAGGTTACAGCGTGGTACTAGCAGGAAGCAGAGGCAGTGGCTTGTATCTGATGGACAGCTGCCATGCATTGGAGTGAACATCCTCTTGACAAGAAGTTCACTTTAGAAGTCTGAAGAAACCCCAGGAGCTGTCTGCATCCATGCACATCCAAGTTCTGCATCACAGGCATAAACAAGACCGTGACTGCAATCTACACTTTGTCACAGTGACATTAGGCATTTGTCATGGAACCGTTTCTGGACCATCTCATTTTTTTTTTTTTTGTGGCAAAAAAAAAGCCCATTACCTGAATGTCAAGGCATTCTGCTCCGCATGTATAATGTATCTGAACTTTCTGATTTCCCGATCTTTTTGCTTATCATCCATGTGTGGAAAATCTGCATATTCAGATCCAACAGGAAAGGCGTTGTAACCACAGCCTACAAAATACATTGCTCCTGTTCCATCACAGCTTCTCTGCAACAGTAAGCAAAGCATCATGTTTGGAGATTTTAAACTGAGTACTAAGTCAAAGTGCTGTGCAATATTATGCTTCCACATTATCAGTGCATGCCAAGTTACAGCAGTTAAAAGAACTCAGCTCTTGCTACCTACTCCATGTCTGTATGGAGCTTTTCCACTAAGCTCCACAGGACCTGCATGGGCAAACTGTTAACACCACACACAACACACTGCACCAGCCTTTAGTGGCTCTCCTTTCAGCGAGTAACACTGATACTAGGAAGAAAAAAGTCTGAAGGATTTAGTCTTTAAACTTGGCAATGTGCAAAATTAAAGACAGCCAGAGTTAGTTCCTGATGTGCCAGAGACTGCTTCACCTGTTTCTCAACAGACCCAATGACCAAGTAGGAATCTGACTGAAATCAGAGCAAGAGACAAAACAGCAATAAGCAGTCAATGACTGAGGCCAGTTGAAGAGTATGTTGCAGCTGAACGAAGAATGAGGCTTTCTGGGATTGGCAATGTGCATTATCAGAGACACAAAGAAACAAAAACTTAATGCTTGGATGGGAAAAGGCAAAGTAAAGATATCTGAAGAAAAATAACATTTTGATTCAAAAAGCACCCTGCTGAGGCCAGTACTGCATTTCCACTGCAACAGAAATCCTCAAGAGACTGTCTGACAGGCTATGATTGCACTGAGAACTCTCCAAAACAGAGCTGCAAAGAGGGACCATGCAAAGGGGGCACATGCTGCCTGATTAGCAGTTGTGGCAAAACTGTAGCCAGGACATGTGGTATAAATGGCCACGGCTAGGGAAGCAAGCACACTGAGGACCCAGGCAGAGACACTGTGGAAGTTACTAAACTCATTTATACTTTCCCTTCATCTTGACAACACACCATTGAATCAATCATTAACTGAGTTACTAAAGAATAAGAGGCTTTACATAGTGTTGTGCCTGTGTATGAAAAACACTTGCATAACTTTAAAGCTAAATAAAAAGCTCAAAGCAGATACAAGTGCATGAATTGTGAGTGCAAGAAAAAGTAACGTTTTCAATACTTACCGATTTTTCTTCTGCCCAAATAATAGCTCCAACTCCCGTTTTATGATCCTCTAAAACACATAAAATTTTAGCAATAAATAAGAAATAAAGCTCTTCTGAGTTACTTATCCATTAATGTGACAGCTTAGAGTCAGGAATAACATTCATTCTTGCTTTGTGGGCAGGAGTAAAAGAAATGCAGAAAGATGAAGAAGTTCAAAGTCATACAAGTCTACTGCAAAAGCTGGGTGTGCTGTAACTGCAAGGGCTGCCATCCCAAGACTTTTCTACATACATTTGTTCAGATAAGAAAATGTGTGCCAAGAATGTATATGGACAGTTTCGCTGACGTGAGCTGGCAAACGGATAAACAACCTGCTCATTATTTACTACTTAATTTCTGCCATTCCTTAAGTTTATGGTTCTGTGGTCTGAATTCCTATCAAAATTACTTGTATTTTATACCTTATTAGAGACAAAATGTTAACAATCAGATTTTGGGGGGTGTTGCCTGTCACAGGAAAACTGGAACACCACTTTCAATATGTAGCTAGGAAGATTTGTATGGAACTTGGGAAATCTTCCCCAGTAGCTATTCAGGGTAGTCTTGACCAGTTGAAACAACGTATCAAGGAGAAAAAAACCTGTTTCAGGCTTCCAGCCTCTAATAAAGCAGATGCCACTTTTTAATTAACCATTTCCATCACCCTTTGTGTCACTACTATACACAAACACTCTAAGAAGATCCTTCCTGACAAAGATATGTTTTATGAATGCTTATAACTTTATTTATATCTGCATATTTATTAAGTCACTGATGTATATTAATGTAGCACAGAAAATGTCTTATCTCGCGCTCCTTCTATCCACCTGTATGATAATGTAAAGCATCTAAGTATGTGTGTATGTGTTGTTATTTATTTTAATTTCACAGAGAATGAGGACTCCACTACAAGATTAAAGTGTAGCAAGCATTTTCTCAAAAAGCAGATCTGGGTCTAGGCTGAACAGCACAGATAAAGCTAAATTTTGCTGCCCCAAGAATAAGTACTCAAACTTGGTCATTCCACAACAGCAGTGGTACAAACCCCTCAGAACTAGTTCCATCTAACTTCTGAATTACTTCTAAAAACCTAATCTTCCCTGCAACTTTTTGTGATCAACTTCGTGCAGGGAAACACCCTTCCCTCCCCACCCCCACCCCCAAAAAAAAAAAAAAAAAATGGGGGGAAGGGAAATATTCTAAACTTGGAAGATTCACGGAATTCAAGTGAGTCAAAGGGCACATTCGACACCTTACTTGATAGGTTAATTTTGTGTGTGGGATCAGTTTTGTTTTAAGCTCTAAATATGCACTACTTATTTGTTTTATTTGTTTATAAGGGCTAAAAAATAGAAACGATCCTATTTAGATTATAAATATAACATAATTAAGGAGTACCACCAAGTTTGAAGTATTCATATTCTGTTATCTCTGGAAGAACCTAGTAGTTTACTGCATTTCTACCTAGACAGAATAAAGTAGCTATGAGAGGAAATCTGTATCACAAGATGGGCAAAAACCCTTCTGGCCTGAAATCATGTATAGGAAAACTCCAGCATCTTTGCAAAGAAAACCCCCATCAGATATATAATCACTCTTGCTAATAAGATCGGAACTAGGAAACTTAATATTGAATGCCCTAATGGAAGGATATTATTTCACTGTTCATTTCTGAAAAAGTGTACAGAATATGCTTAAAATATTGGAACTTACTTGACAAAAGAAACATCTTGTGAAACCTCTGTAAAAAAAAAAGCCTCAGAGCAAGTTGAAGAATTTAAGTCATTGTGTTCTCTTTTCAGATAGGAGGTGTTGGACATACTGTCAGGGCAGGCTTTGCCAGCATGCTATGTGAAATACCTGCCCCGATACTCTCTTGGAAAGCCCAGTGCTCTCACACACAGTCCCGTGTAACCTTATGGAGTTGTTACTATTACTGCTGCTCCCGTTGCATAGAATTAGAAACGGAATTCAGCAGCTTGCTCAAGAAAGTGTTTGGAAGAATCAAGACTGAAATCAGCAACTCTGCTCTGCCCATTCCTCCCTCACTACTGTACCAACTCACCTGTCCGGTAGGCAAGGAGTCTGGCTTGTATCATACAGTGCCTTGCAATGTCCTGGGGCAGGCCCTGATGGTCTGCTTCCTTTGTTCGCCATGACTCACTGTTGTAAAATCCAAAGCATCCAAAGGCAGGGACACTGGCAGCCACTGTTGCCAAGACCAAGACAAGATCCTTCATGTTTTGCCTAAGGTTGCTGAAGTATGGGTTTTCACAGAGGTTCTCCAGTCCCATTGTCATCAGTATCTGCTTGTGCGTTTCTTCGTTTGAAATTAGGAATAAGCTCTCATACTCTTTGATTCTCTCTTGTCTACATGCCGTGTAAAAGTCAGTGTTCAAGTCAGGCTGAGATTTTGCTATTTTTTTAATAAAATCAAACTTGGTGGAAGTTTCTTCAACAAACTGCACCATGTAGCACACCAAGGGCTGAAGCAACACGCACACACGAGCACGACTATTGGACTTCAGTCTTTCTACTGCTTTGGCATCTAGCTTGGCATCATCAGTAGTCAAGGGACTTGACACCTCATTCTGCAAGCTGATTTCAGGATCTGCAGGCCAGTAAGAAATCCTGTTCACCCCAGCTGGAGGAGAAGATAATGCAGCAAAATGAACCATGCAAGCACAGTGGAACATAAACATCATTTTCAACACACTATTGCCTAGCCCTGTTTTTACTCCTTTAAGACTGTACGTGCTCTTTCAGTGGTGTCTGGACAACAAAAAATGCTCATATCTTGAGCTCATCAGACTTGGTAATCAGACTACAGACATAAACTGCAGACATTTCCTAAATTCTAAGGAATTTCTGGCGGTGTAATTTTGCACCTTACCTACAACAGTGATATCAACACCACACAAAAAATGTTAGCATTAATACAAGTTACGGTTGAGATTAAAAACCAATACTTGCAGAAGGGCTGTACAGCAGATCCCACTTCAGGAAGTGAATCATCTGACTTGTCTGCAATTCACTTGGGAAAATTAAACACTTAAAAGTACTCCCTATGACAGCTGCATGAGAAACACCCTTCCTCTGGTGCCACTGATAAGCAATGGGAGGGCAAGGGAAACTGAAGCAATCTAGGCCTAGTCATCATGACGTAGGGTTGCTCTGGCAAAGTGCAGCAGGTATGTCAGAATCTCAGCAGCGTGTCCCAGCAGAGCAGAAAGCACCACCAATGATCAAGGTTGCACAGAGAAACAGGGTCTCAGCAGCAAGCCCTTGTTTCTTGATCATCTGCTCCAGGATATGTCCATTCAATACTATTTTCAGCCTTGTGGAACATGACTGGTGCAGGCTACACAAGTCAGGGATTGGCACTCACAACTGGGACAGCCCAAACAGGCTTTCTGATACCAATCACAAGCAAAACATCTACCCCTCCTCTGCTACAGTCATTTCTCACCATTTACGATCATTTTTAAGCAAGTCGAACATGGTTTTCTGGAAAAATAAAGATCACAGTTTTTAAGTCTTGATCCATGCTTGATGAGTGCAATCTGGCCAGCATGCAAGTCCGGACTGGAACAATGAAGACCGATAATCTTCATGTTTTTCACCACAACTAGACCACTCTTCTTTACCTACAGAAAAACACATTTTACTTTTTTTTGTTTCAACATCAAGTCCACAGAGATGTTACAGCTCTTCCTTGGGTAACAGTAATCAGCCAGGATCAGAGCATACAGCTCTTCAGTACAAACTGTGATAGGAATCATTAAACAATCTGTTACACTTTCCCTAAGCAGTATTTTTTTGGTGGTTTCTACAGGTGTCTGTTGACATCAGAGTTCTGTGCTCCTGTCAAACTTCAAACACAGCCTTGTCAAAAATTCCTGGGTTTTCTGGTCATTGCTCCGCCCATAAAAAAACCTACACAGAGCATAGAAAATTCCATCAATTATAGCTGAAAACCCCTCTGAATAACCCAGCATCTGGAAACGCTCATGATTTTAATTTCTCTCTTAAGACTGACCATCCTGGGAGCTAATAGCTTCTCTACCTTTATTTCTGTCTCTTCGTTTACAGAAATGAATTTAAAAACGGTTCTAAAAAATCTTCCATGGAAAAAGCCAGCATGCTACAGACAAGAGCTCTTACATCAGGACTCCTCTGTATTAGGGAGGGAAGTGGTTAGAGGCTAGTTTGATGAAGGTGGTGAAACATCTCTCATTGTGCAATCCAGCTGCTACCAGAACACTGCTGCCTTAGACCGGTTTCTTTGAGGTGACAGAAAGGAGGCTCTAGTAAAGCCCTGCATGTAACCCAAGTGCCATCCCTAACTGAATTATTGAATTTGAAACTGCTTTTGAGGTCTGCGTGGTACTCATCTAGCCCTACTTCAGAGCTAGTCTGGGACATTCTAAACTCTGAAAATTAGGCCTGCCACTCAGACTATTTTCCTATTTTTTAGTGTCCTGGACGATTCCTGTGCTATGGCTCTTATCATTTCAGTGTGCTCTGGACAAAGTAGTAACCATTTTAAAGAGTACAAGAAGAACTCTGATCACAAGAGGAAACACCCAGTTCCAGGACACTCTGAAAATGTCCCTCTACTTTGAAGTGTAGCTGGCAGCTATTTAGAAGATCCCTTCGTAAGAACAATTTGTTTTCAGTATCACTAAAGTAGTTACCTACAAGTTCTTGATTAGCAAACATTTCAAGTAGTTCTGTGCACTTCCACTGTATAAGAGAACCCTTCTGCAATCATGAACATAGATATTTTAAAGAATATCTCTACCCCATCAACCACACTGATTTTAAAGTTATAATTAGAATATACTAAGAAGTCCAGGGTATACACCATGCCTTCTCTGTTATAATATTTGAAATACCCACCAGGATTTGAAATACCCACCAGGATTTTTTACTGTTTCCTTCACCTGTCAGGGGTATACCTTGCCTTTCAAAGTTTTTCAGAAATAGAATGATATGTAACCGTTTTGCTATTTTTCTCCCACTGATGGATTTTTTTCTACTTCTAAGAAATATCTGAAAAACATTTATCAGCCTTTTTGCTTTTTTTTTCCCCTCCAGACTATCTGTCATGTAAAGAGCAGTCAGGTTAAATTCACAGCAGGAGCTCTTAGCACCTGTTCCGAAAGACTATCTAATGGTAAACACAGACATTTTACCTGTGACTTTTTTTGTTGCTCAGCTGAGGGAAAGA
>NW_009953495.1:746596-749263 GCF_000747805.2 Chaetura pelagica | reverse complement strand
AACAAAGTGAAAAGATTGACCTTAGAAAGTCTTGGCATTTGACCTGTCATCAGAAGTGAAAAAAAAAAAAAAAGCTGTATTAACAACTATTTATAAAGAAACCATACATTGTTGAACAGTATTTTCTAAGTCTTCTACACCACAGCTGCTGCAGAAGCTGGTTCATCAACAACTTCTGCTATTACATCAGCTAAATCCACACTGTCCACTTCAGGGCAATAGTTGTCAACTCAAAATGCTCACATCTGGGTGCAGAGGTCAGATTTGTGCAATAGGAGAAAGATAATTCCACTCAGAGGTGAAGAGCAGAACTCACAGATCAGATCCCACGTAACTGAATGTACTCAAAATGATTCACAGATGCTTACAGACATTTGAGACACAGCTTGTGACTCAGATTCAGGCTCACCACAGAAGACAGCAAAAATATTCAGGCACACATCATGATCTTACACTGACACCCGCAGTGAAAGTAGATGAGCCACTCTGAAACGTTCCAGTTAAATCACTTCTGGAAAAACCTGCTTCTGGATTGTTACTGTCTACTTAAATTTTGGTTAGATTTTTGCAAAAAATTCAACCTATTGCTCAGGCTGCCACTTCTGACTTCCTTCTTGGACCACCACCTTGTGCTGTGTTGTACTTCTCCTCAAAACCTGGACATTGTCCTGTGAGGGCCAGTGCTCAGCATTACTGAGGGTCCCACAAAGGCAACAGGAGGAAGTATTGCACTGCTCACTAATTCTTACACCATTCCAGATGTAAAGCTGTCTTGCCTCACACTTGGCAAGAAGTTAATCAAGTATTTGAAAAAGCTCCAATCCCTACTTCAGGGGTGCTTACAGAGAGCTGTAATGAACACATATGCGTCTGCAGGTCTCTCATGTGCTGACAATAGTATTATTTCCAGCTTTATCCCTTCCAGCAAACAAAAAAGTTTTTGGAGGAAATGGCAGAGGCAAGAATAGAACAGAGAAAAACAGTTCTCTAAGTAGTTCCAGCCGTTTGGAAGAGGTATAAGCAGATAATAAGATTGCTTTGGTGGGGGACAGGGTTAGTTCAATGACATGTCTGTGAACCCAAACAAGCAGGACAGCAGATGAACATATGCAATCCATGACTGGAATACTATTTTCAGACAGTATTTTTGCACCTTTTTTCATACAGAAGTGTGATTTTGGAAAGCAACTATAAACTCCTTAGCACCATATGATACCACGTGGTCCACTACTCCCTGCTATGCTAACCCACTGTGCACAGGCACTGCAAGGGGCACATCTGGATAGCACCATCAGATACCTGTTCTGGAAATCTACATGGCAAGCAGCACATGTGAAGATTTGCTATCATCTGTACTAAAAAAACCCACACCTGTAGAAGTCAGTCTACAAGCCAGATCTAAATAAGGAGAATTTGTTCTCTTAAATGGGCATTTGAGCCCATTCTCATTACAGCCCTTGCTCACTCCTGTTGTAGCACACACATGTGCAAGCTACAATAAACAGTGCAATTTATACAAACTCAAGCATATACCATCACATTTTCTAATGTGGATTACAATTTGGCACACAGAATAGATTTACATCAGAATATGCTAGAAACAAGTTTGAATTACTGTGTGTTTTATTGGACCTAATCTGAACGTGACCTGTCAAACACAAGGAGAACAAACTGAAGAATGTACTGGTTCACAACCCTGCTGTGAATGGACATGAATTTATAAAGAGAATCAGGAGAATATCATGCTGAGAAAGGAAAGACCTGTGGCCACAGTTTTCATGTCTATGTATCCTCATCCTTATTCACTTACATAGCTAAGTGTTCCCTTTAAGTTCAAGACAGTGAATAGAACAATGATGAAAGTGTCCTGCAAAAAGGGTCGAAGACATCTTATAGAGTTTCAGGCAGAAAGACAGGGGAAGGAACCAGGCTGTTTGCTATTGAGAGGAAAACTGTGTATGAAAGGCGTGCTCTTTTCAGGTACATCAGGTCCTTGCAGCTTCCCTGCTCCACACTAAAGTACAATTCTATTCCTCCACGCTGTGGATCTTGCTCCAGTGAGGGAAGGCATGCTCCAGAGAAAGCATGCTGTGAAGGCCCGTGTTGGAAACCCTGCTGCTCCTGCACCTGCAAGAAAAAAGGAGCAGGGCACTGCCCACCCGGCTCGGGTACAGGATTATGCCTTGGCTGCAATGTAGGCACCTAGTCTGAAAGGCTTGTAGCACCAAGTCTGAAAGGCTTGTAAGAAGTCACCTTACAAGCAAGGCAACTCCTCCAGGAGGAGGCAGTCAGTGACATCCCTCTCCTCTCCATCGGGGAGATCCGGCAGCCCTGTCTCGGTCCCCAGCCGGGGGGATCTGTCTGTGCACAGACACAGCCCCCTGGGACGGCAGCGTGGGGACACATGGCACCTATCCCGCGTCACCTGGGCACCCGCAGCCTGGCACCGCAGCTGCTGTGTGCGGGGCCCCCAGACACCCCGCAGCAGGCAGGCGTTTGCAGGCACAGCCAATACACGGCGCAGAACGGGATAAGGAAACGATGCTGATGAGGGGATGCGAAAGACAAGCGCGTGTTGCCGAAAGGCCCCGTGAGGGGACGGGAGGGGGGACAGGGACACTTTATGGCGTCGTCTCCGAGGGCTCCACGGAACGGCGGCCGGGGAGG
>NW_009953495.1:739141-746214 GCF_000747805.2 Chaetura pelagica | reverse complement strand
GGGGCTGGAACCTCCGCCTGGGGGTTCGGCCCGGCCTGGTCCTGCCCCGCCGTGGTAGGAGTCCGGGCAGGGCCTTCCCCAGGCCGTGCCTTCCTGGTGGGAACTGTCCTTCTGACGCGGGTTTGTTCTGTGGCGATGATACCTGTGTGGGCAGATGAGCGAGGCCTGGGGCAAGCTGTGAGCGCTGGCCTTGCTTTATCTTCTAACCGCTGTGGCTGCAGGGAGCAGGTGATGGCAGCTGGCAGAGATACCCAGCCCTTCCTCACCTGTAAGCAGATGCACCCAGGCTCTGGAAGGCCGGCTGTGGGGTTGCTGCTGCTGCTGCCTGAGGCCCTGGGGACAGGAAAAGGGTTGGGAATTGTTGTTTCTTCCTGTTGTTTTGCTTTGGTTTATTGTTTGGGTTGGTTTTTTTTTTAACCAATCTCCCTTGAGTCAATAATGAAGGGTATATTTACTTCTTGAATATCAAGTCTTTGGCTTCCCCTGCACCTGAGCTAACAACAGGTTAATGGATGTTAAATTGGAATGCACCCGGACTTTGAGTGAAATAAGTTCTGTGAAGAGAATGTCTTGCCATTAGCTGGGTGGTTCTTAGTGCAAACAAAAGGGCTGCAGTACACAATAGCTTCAAGATTTTGAAACTTAATGCAAGGGAGTGACTTCATCCCAAAACTCTGCACATTTATAAAGAAACAATTACTGGTTTGTGGAAGAAATGTGATACACCCCTGAAAGTGGCTGAGGTATCAGTTGAAAGCACATGAAGTCTCATGGCCCTTACGGAGGGCTGTGGACAGAGTCTGAAATAAAAAAAGAGGAGAATCAGCTGTATTTTGCAGTTATAAAAAAAATCGATGCCCAAATCCTTTTTCTGAGCAATAATTCTCGAATAGAAGGCTTTCAGAAGGAACCCAGTGTCCACAGGATACTCAGACTTTTTGCCTTGGCTTTGTGGGTCAAATCTCCTGACAATGCTGTGGAGAGATGAACAAAGTATTAGCAGGCAAACCTGCTGCACAGCTGAGGTGATGTTAACATCCCCTCATTAGTTTGCTACTTGGGTTTCCCCTTCTTTTTCTCTGGCAAGAGATTGTTTTCCTGAAGTGATGCACGTGGGATTCAAGGGAGAAGGGTTGTTTTGGTTTGTTTTTTTTCACCTCCATGGGAATAACTGTTCAGAGAAATATCTGAAAATGCAGAAGTTGTCCTTCTGATGTTTCCAGGAACATTAAATCAGGATGAGGTTTTTTGAAGCTCCTGAAGTAGTTGGTCCTTACCACAGTATCACCTTGTCCCAGAAGTGCTTGCCCCAGAATTTGGAGTCTCTGTCAAGGAAACAGTGCAGCAAAGGTGTTCTTGTGAAAGTCATCTTCCCCTAAAGTTATGGGTGTTTGTGTAAGTACCATTGTTAATATATTGTAATTTATTTGCACTTAACTCAGATGTGGTTTAATAGTACGTGGTATTTTACCCACTGAAAAGAATTTGGGTTTTGTGCACTGCTGTGCAAGTGTGAAAGAAGAAGGAAGAAGACCAAGACAGACATACCACTTCATTCCTGTGCAAAAGTAACTATTTGTCTGCTGCCTCATCTTCCCACTCCTGGGAACTGCTGTGAAACTGGTGCTTCAGTCATGGTGGCTCTCTGAACCACAGTCAGCCAGACTGGAAAGAGGTCCCAGAAAGTTGTGGGTTTTTTTTTTTTCCACAATAGGGGTTCCTCAGCTGCAAATGGTGCAGCTGGAGGCAGAACAAGAGCCTCTGGGACTATACTTTACTTCTGGTGTTACGAGAGATTTGAGGTTTGTGCTCTGGAAGCTGATTCAGCTTTCACCACAGGTGTCTAGAGGGATCAGCCTTCATTGATAAGGTCCACCAGGCTTCATGGACTGTAGAAACCAAAACCTCCACCTGTGACCTATGGGTGTTTTGACCAGAGCCTCTGTGGTGGAGTGTTTAATGTCTCTGCCACTTCTCTGTGGCTAAATTTTTTGGAGATAAATCAGCACAGCCCTGAGGAAGTTACCATGGGAGGGTGGATGGAGTTTCTGCTGATCTCACAGGGCTGTACAGTCTTTGCAAGTAGCCAAGGTGAGGGTGCTCTTGTCATGGTGGTTCTTGGACAACTAGGATTCCAGGTCCTGTGCAGGCTGATCTACTACCAGCTTTTAATAGAGAGTCTGGTGCTGAGCATGGCTGGCTGTAATGTGGCACAGAGCTTGGCTGGGCACCTTCCCACCTGCTCTCCTACCACAGGTCAGACCAGCACAACTGACCACTGGAGGTAGCAATGCCAGGTCTGGATAATCCTGAGGAAACTCTCCCAAACTCCATTTATTTCCTAAATGTTTGTTCTGGTGGCAACAGAGTATTAACAAGAAGGTGCAGCAAGCTCACAAATGCTGTTTGCTGGGTGTGTTATTCTATTAAGCATGCAAAAGGGATATTTATAACAAAACTTGGTGGACAGGGCAGATTGGGGCTTCCTTATGGCAGGGAAACCGCAGGTAAGAGGAAGAACCCACCAAGACCTGACATCACCAGCCCTTGATGATGAGATAAAGAAGTCATCACCCCCCTCTATTCAGCATTTGTCAGACCACTCCTGGAGTATTCTGTTCAGTTTTGGTCCCTGCTCTACAAAAGGATGCAGAGAGGCTGGAGACGGTCCAGAGAAGGATGGTCAGAGGACTGGAGAACCTGCCATACGAGGAGAGGCTGAGAAAACCAGGTTTGTTTTGTCCTAGCCTTGAGAAGAGAAGGCTTAGGGGAGACTTTCTTACTATGTTCTGGTAGTTAAAGGGTGGCTACCAAGAAGATGAAGACTGCCTATTTAGAAGGAGTCACATGGAAAAGACAAGGGGTAATGGGCACAAGTCGCTCCTGGGGAGATTCCGACTGGGCACAAGAAGTAAATTTTTCATCATGAGGACAGTCAAACATTGGAATAATCTCCGAAGGGAAGTGGTGGATTCCCCCACATTGGACAGTTTTAAGACTCAGTTTGACAGAGTGCTGAGCCATCTCATTTAAACTAACTATAGTAGTACCTAGAAAGGTTGGACCAGATGATCCTTGAGGTCCCTTCCAATCTGGCATTCTATGAGTCTGTGATCACAGGGATAAAAATGACTTTCCCAGTACAGTTTCTGTGGAGTCTGCTACCAGGAGCAGAAGTCTTGTGCTGTGGTGTCATGTCCCAAGCAGCTTGTGAGTGGTGAGATGGGGTCCCGACCACAAGCGACCCACTGTAGGGCCCTGCCCTGGATACCCACTGTGCTTAGAGAACAGAGCAGTGCCAGGGCTCTGTGGGAGGGAGCACACCCTGGAAAACGGGGTTTGGTGCAGCATCCCACTAGGGCATTTCCCTCTCTCCTCCTGCTCACACTTCATCCTCGTGGTACCCACGCAGTTACTTTTGTGGAAATCTGTGGGGGGAGTGTTCACCTCCCAGTGCAATTTAGTGGTTAGTGATGGAGGAAAAGCAGTTTCCAGCAGACCACAGGCATGCAGGAGAGGCACCTTTTTTTTCCCCTTGGTCTGCAGACATTTACAAAGATTGCTGTTAAAAAGAACTTGTCCACACAAACACAAAGTGTCAGCTGTTCTTTTATTATAATACTTCAGTGACTGCCCTCCCCTCCAGCAAATGCAACCCAACCCAAGCCCTGCAAACAACTGTTCTTCTCTAGTACGAAGCTGACAGAAGAAGAAAGCTTCATGTGTGTGCAGGGAGCTGGGCCTTTTTTTCTGTCTTTAGATTTTAATTTTTGTTTAATTCAGTGACTCAGAGCTATGGAATTTTAATGGGCTAATTGGTCATATTTTTAAAACCCAGAGAAGGCTAAGGTTTAACTCCACTATCTTGAGATCTCTGAGCTGGATGTTGAATTCAGTAAACACCACTGTTACTTTTTGATCCACTGACATGTTAATTAACAAAGGTGAACAGATAACCAAAGGCAAGCACAGAGACACCACCAGTGATGCTCTTGTAAGCTCAGTCCCACTTCATTGATTCTGGTCCAGATTTGTATCACTATAGCCAGGAAGGTAACAAGTAAGATGCATAGGTGCAAGAGCCCTCCAGAGAAACAGGAACTGCAGCTCCTTCTAGCTCTTCCTCACAATAAGCACTCCTTCCTAAATGGTTAAGTTTGTATTTAAAATCTATGGAGAAAAATTATTGTGTTTACTTTTGACTACCAGTGTGGCATTAAATAGCAGTGAGTCCTGGGTGCAGTCCAGCACGTTCAGTGACAGGTGTCATTTGTGGGAAGACGGGTTTTAACTGGGTGTATTATTTGCACGTACCACACATAACATGACAAAGTGGAGACACACCTCTAACAATGACCACACATTTATGGGTCTATCATGAAGAAGGGATCAGGAATATCTAAATTCTTACAGATATGGGGCACTGGTTACTAGAAGATCATTAAGTGACCTTGTTTGATCATATGGGTCAGACCAAAAGGGTGAAGCCCAGAGGCTGGGCAGAGGAGATGCTTTACCAAGAGGCCAGGAAACTGTCTGGGAAACTCTCCTTCATGATTACAAGGCCAGGTACTAAAAATACATGTGCCTTTCTTCAAAGGATGTTCAGGGGGGTGGGTGATTCCTTTTGTGTCCACCTCCTTGCAAGGCTGTGTTTTGTAAAATCTGGTTTGTAAGAAAACCATTTTCAAAGGGCAAAACTTGCTGTCTGCAGGTTTTACCCATTACTGCACCCAAGCAGAGCTGCTGCCTCAAACTTCCCCCTCCTTTGCAGGCCTGGATGTCACTATTTTTAGGAAACACCAGAAAGTGCACAAAACACATATGCAGGGAACACCAGGTAATAAACTGAAACTACAGTTTTACTGGCAGTTTACTCCAGCTTTTCCTGTTGCGTTACCTTCCATGAGTTGCACATCGTTCTCACTACTTTGCAGTCCCTGCTTGCTCCGCTAACAGACACACAGGTATTCCAAAATACAAACGGTTACACACACCCCATGCCTCTCCCGTGACAAAGAAGCTCCTTTCCTTTGGAAGAGAAGGCCTGGAAAAGCGCAGGCTGCACTTTTCAGCAGCTGGTGGCGTACTCGTGTCTTGTGCTAGCGCTGCTCTCCGTGAGGCCACCGGCATCTTTCATTACCGTGCAAGCCCTTTCTGCAGCTCGGTGTGGCACCAGCAGCTTGTAGGCTGCTGCCCTGTACTTCTTCGAGACGAGGTTATAGAGGATGGGGTTGATGGATGCGCTCAGGTAGAACAGCAGCAGAGCGAATATATTAAAGTACTGGGAGAACAGCATCATCTTGGTGTCCTGGGTGTTTATGAATATGATCCTGCCAATGTGGAAGGGCAACCAGCAAATTACAAAGGCCAAAACCACCACAGCTATAAGACAAAATAACACACATGGTAGTTAAATAGTGAGTTAACATTTCAACTATTCAGTAAACTAAGCCACACATGACTGATTTTGCATGTTCTTTCAACTGGTACATATGATATGCAGAAATAATGGCATGAAACTGTTGGAAGCCCATGAAAACAGAAATAACATCAAGTGTGATTGTTAGTCTTTGGATTAAAAGGTAACTGGTAAAATCTTCAGCTATTTTTGCTGAGGAAATTGTAAACACCTAACTGTGGTGTCACACCCCTATAATAATGTCAGGCACAAGGACAAGTCCCCTTGGCAATGTCTGTAATGCTCTGTGTGTGTGTGTGATATGAAAATGAAAGTCAGCCTAAGAAGAGGTGCTTTTGTGGCAGCAGCTCCATTCACCACAGAGCTGTTCTTCAACATGTCTACATTGGTGAAACAGACCGTAGGGTAAGTGCTGAACCTCAGCCACACAAGCTCCTGTTCACACAATTCACATTATTGTCATGGGATGGGATGGTTGCTGACCTGAAGATCTATGGCTTAGTTAGTCTATTGTTTTTTTTTCCACTGAAGCCCATCCACATGCCCCCAGACAATTACTGCTGGAGACAGATACTTGACTAGATGGATCTCCTGGTCTTGCGTTGCATTTTAGCACAATACTAACAAATGCAAACACCAACAGTATTGAAATGGCAACATAGCAGGAGCAGGTGGGGAGCAATTAAGTAAGTATATTGCTGTATCCACATTTTAAATTATTTTCGTTTATACATGCACATAAGTAAAACAAATAATAATTTATGAAGCACTCTTTGTGTTTCTCAGAGCTTAAGAAAAAGGCATAAAGCCAAAGCAAGTTTATGCCTGAAACGCACGACACGTATCACGCTGCTGGCTCTTTGAGATAAGGGGGAACAGCTCTGGTTCAGTGGCTTCTGAGGAGATCGTGGGCACGGGTGTTTCTGTGGGGAAACCTTGTGCCTTCTCCAATGAAAATATCTTCCTCTAATAAGTTAACAAAATGTGCTGTCTTGCCTTTGTGCTACACTATTTGCAGGGCATTTTTTTGAATGCTCCTTAAACAATACAGCTTTATTCCCCCCCCCTTTTTTTTTTTTCCTTTCCCATTTTTTCTTTCCCTTTTATTTCCACTCCTCAGGTCAGTCACTATTTACAAATTTCAAAGCCCCAAGAGCAGACTCTATAAACTTCCCTGCAGATCTTTAAACTTTCCAGAGCCTGACACCAGGTTAAGTAAAGTATGGCTAAGAAAATTAACTAAGAATTAACAGCATGACTGGAGCAGGAAGCGCTTTGCTATTATGTGACTTGTCTGCAGCCCTGGTAAGGGTTAAGCTGCTGCTTTTCAGCCTGTTTGGGCAACCAGTGGATTTACACCCAGGCGAGCTACAAAAAAAAGATCACTAAGAAAATCCAGCTCATTTGCCAGAAGCAGAAGTTTACCACCCAGAGGTGTTGCTGCCCACCGGCAGAGACTGCTGGTGTTACCACAGATTTTCTCAAGTCGCAGAGTACCTTGTACTTGGTTCTGCCTGGTGAAGCTCAGAAAAAGGGTTATCATCTCTGCAGGAGGCAGGCACCCTGCTGGATGTGCAGCACCGGGTGAAGCCCCTGCCATGAGGGACCAACCCCTGCCACAGAGCCCCGGCGCGCTCGGCAGCGCCGCTGG
>NW_009953495.1:722273-738407 GCF_000747805.2 Chaetura pelagica | reverse complement strand
TCCCGCCGCCCCGCATCCCGCCGCCACCGGCCCCGTCCCCGCCCCGGGGCCCGCCCGGCTCCCCGCCCCGCCCGCACCACACACACACACGCACACACACGGTAAAAAGAATGATACTTTTATTTATTTATTTATTTTTCCCCACGGATTTTTAAAGATACTTTGCTACATAGTTTATGTATTTTTTCTATCAGACTATACAGGTTCGTCTTCATGGAGCCCGACGTTGTACACTTGTAAAGTGATATGTTTGGTAGTGTGTCTAGAACGTTTTAAAAAGTTTATAGAGTTTTTATCGTTTTTCTTTTTTTTTAAATTTCTTTTCTTTTTTTTTGGAATGTACAATATATGAGGTAAAATTAAGATTACATTAAAAACTGTCTTCAAGGCAGTAAATACGCACTGAGGCTCAAATGGCAAATACACTATTAAATGACTATCAAAAATAGGAGCTCATTTGAATTTTGCTATGAAAAACATCGAGTCACTGCAGACCTGACTGCAGTAACACGTCTTACCGTTTTAGACATTCAGCCGTAAGAAACCTCTGGGCTGTTACAGGCCACCACATCTGCACTGCCAAACATGGCACTTTTAAGGAAGGTCCTAGAAAACAGCGGCTACCGCGGCGTCCTGCGGGAGGGAATCGACCGATACGTACAAATGACAAATCTGAAATAAAATGTAAACATACAGTACATTTTAAAGACAGACCGTTCTCGCCACGTGGAGGCCAAGTTCTTTGCCATTTTTGTTTTTTGTGTTTGTTTTTTTTTAAAAAAAAACCAACTCCAAACAAACCAGAAACGAAACTCAGCAACATTATTCTACAGCACAGATCGTTGGACTTATAAACAATTACAATACATGCCCGTTCTAATATAAGAGAAACTCTTCAGTGATCTTCAAAGCACAAGACAGAGGTTCCTTTTTTTATTATTATTAAGACTGACAGAAATGTTGAATACCATTAAAAATGCTAAACTGAATACAACTAGAAGTCATTAATGATCCACTATCTTGTAGCTCAAATAAATTAAAAATAGCTAATTACAAAGTGTATAACAAATAACATAAGTGTGATGAGACAAGGATTTGTTTTTTTTAAAGATAGTTTCACTACAAGCTCTGTGTCACTGGCAGTCATTGACATCTAGCAAGATGTTCAATGGGATACTTGATAAAATTCAGTCTGGTCATTCAAGAACTCACAAATGCAAGCTCACAAAACATTGATGAGTTATGCAATTGCAAAGTGCTCTAATGCAACATTAACTACATGCAATCAACAATTTGGTACAGTATCCAAAGAGACATTACATTAAACATCAGGATCTCAAGAAAAAAGCAGCTTTAAGTTTTCTGGTGCAAATTACTACACTTCGTCTTCTGATTTGGTGCCCCAAAGAAAGAAAGAAAGAAAGAAAATGAAAAAAAAACAAGGCAGTGCTTGATTCTGGTGGATATGGCAAGTGGATGCTGGGGAAACAGCAGAAATTCAACACATAATTTAATCTCAAAAATGTATTATAACTAGCCAAATCAGAGGGCACAGATATCTGTATAAACTGCATCCAATCAAAGGTAAACTGCGGAAACACGTTTTTCAATTTAAATAATTTTAAGAGGTTCTCTCACACTCTCTCTTCTATATTCGTTAGGAGGTGAAAGAGGCATTTTTGTTAAGTAAACATCAAATCCCTGGGGCAAGATAAACCACTTGTGCCATCCCCTTGTAGTCTTTTGAAAACATCTACTTGCAGTGAAGAACTCCACATTCATCAAATAAGAAGCTTCCTTCATGCATACTCTTCCATCCAGTTTATTATTTGCTGCCTGAGAAAAGCCCCTCCTGTTTTTCAGCATAAATCCTGCTTCCCAAATAATTAAGACAAATGAGGAGGTAGAAATACAGCGCTAAATTGCTTTCACAGCATCAGATTAATATTGTATACAGCACAAGTTTCTTAGTGTAAGTTTCAAATGCGATCTACACATTCTTCCCTGTTATGGTAGCAACCCTTCAGAGTGTGGCCCAGGAAACCGTTTGCTACGGTTGTGTTTACAGGTCAAACCCTTTCTTGCCTGCCCCATCTAGAGTTTGTACTGCAAGAAGGCATACTAAAGAAAATATTGTATTTCTGTGGCTTGCGTTCTAGTAAGATGTGTCAGCCTATACCTACCAGTAAGCATGTTAAAGTGGCTGAAAAGGCTTGCATCAGTCCCAATGCCGGTGCTAAATGCCTGGTTTTGTAAAAGCAAGAGAACAGAATTACTTTTAGATTATGAGAAATTAAAATTTAATGGGCAGCATTCTAAAATAAATCTCTTTTTCTTCACTTTATTACAAAGTACTGGATGATAACAGCGATCAGAATGGAAAAGATAGCAAAAAGTGCAAGGATGACAGCAGCACACACTTGGTCGCTCTGTGACCATTGTGTCCTTGTGGTTTGCACAGTGTCCTTGTTGGTGCTTGCGGGTGGTTCAGTCCTCTGAGAGATGAAAAGCACGGGTGCACTGTAGGGGCCGACCAGGTCCTGGTGCCCTGCGGTCTCCTGGCACTGTCGGATGGCGCACGCGCGGAAACGGTATTCACAGTTCAGCTGGAGGCCGGTGTATCGGAACGACCACTCCGGGCCCTTGTAAATCTGGCAGGTAAGAAAAAAAATGATACACGTCGAGTACAAACACCCTACGTACACAGATGTATCTCAGTATTGTTCTGTTTATGGTGAAGGGAACTGTCAGAAGGATGATTCCTCACCAGCGTTTTCACCCATGCAAAGAAAAACAGGCAAGGAGCTCACAAACGCAATTTAATTGCCAGATAAACTCTCCAGCCCTTTTGGAGAAACACAGGTAAAGAACGACAAGTTCTTCCACAGCGTGAAGAGTACAGGCCAAATAAACTCTGCTAGAAGCCCCAGTGTTGAGGTGTTTCTGTGACCACTCACAATGTACAGAGTTCACCATGGGATGCAATATACAACATCGTGTCACAGGATTTCAGGAAATTAACCCTGCATGAAGCTACTTCATTAGTCTAATCCAATCCAACATACTTTGTTGCAGTTAAGATATGGTGTGCTTAAAATATTATCATTTATCCCAGTAAACATTTTATCAGGAAAGCTCCTCTCTGTGATGCCTAATTTCATCAGTTCCCTGGATCCCAGTGACTAACTAGGGTGTTCCCCATGGGTTGGCTAATGTGAGTTCAAAACTCTTCTGCATGGAGTGCATAGTTCAGTGAAATCTAAATGCTGGATTCTCAAATTAATGAATTTGCAGCTACAAAAAGGTCCTGTAAAAGCCAACAAAACCCCATGTGGGCACAATTTTCTGTCTACAGGTATAGCAACGAATACTGAGCTATGATGTGGGCAGCACAATACAATTTGCTTTATGTATTTGGCAGCAGGATACAGAAATATCACATCATGCACAAGCTCTCCCTACAGCTGGCACACTATCAGACAGTATTACACAAATGCAAAGTCCCAACCATTCAACGAAAGACAGGAACAAAATCTCTTCCCATTTTGTTGTCTGAAAAGCTGTTGCTATGCCTGTGGCTACTCATGGATTCAGAAAGTCCTCTGACAGCCAGGCAGCTGAGCTTTACTGGAATCTGCAACTTGGAAACTTTTCTTTCTCTCAGTAAGTTGTTCCCACACTGAGACATGCCAGAAGTTGCCTTACCCTGAAATTTGTTTGTGGGGTATTTATATGGTTGCTTCTTAACCCCTTTAAGAGCTTGACTGATGTACGTAGCTCCAAAGGCAGATTACTACCTGATTTTGTCTGAAGCATGTGGGGACCGACGACATGTGCAACTTGGCAGATGCATCAGGGAGAAGGAGGAGAGAAGAGTAAAGTTTTGCCAGGGAAATGGTAGTAAACAGCTTGGAGTCCATGTCCAGGCAGGTTTTTTTCGTCCATGTCAAAGAAAATTCTTACCACCGTGTCTAAGTATCTTAAAGGCTGTTTCCACCCTGTTTACTTCTTGAGTGTTCCAATTTTAATTTCTGCAAACCAGTCTCCTCATTTCATTTGAATTTACTGCCCTAAACTGTTCTGGAGAGGCAAAAGGAATCATGCACATCTGTCTACTTTGTTATTTCCAGGCTCAAAGCATAACCTTTCTTTTTCTGTCCAGCTCATTTGGCAATGCACACTGTTAATCAAAGCAAGATTTGACTCTGTGCTAAGAGGCAACACTGACCTTGCCTCACTTACGTATTTTAAGTTGCATTTACAACTGTAAAGTTACAATAAAGAATATTCACATGGAAAGGTAACATACACCTTGGATTATGGTTGATCTTTTACTGGAAATTTAACAAATGCTCACAGCAGGCATAGCACTACACTATAAGTTATGAATTATGAAAATATTAAGGCCTATAATCTACCAAAGCACAGGCAAAACTTATTTAATATTGACCTATAATAAAATTATAATATACCAGAATTAATTGTGTTTCCTTGCTGGAAGGAAACCTGCTTGCTTAATAGTGTGAAACAGAGTTTCCAAGCCCAATTTCATGTCAATTATCAGGCAGTTTACCGGGAACAAGAATTAGCATTGCACATCCTCCTGTAAATGCAGACTAATTTGTAACTTGGCATTTTGAACTGCCTCTTTGGATAATCAAACCTGAAATGACAACACACCCTCAGCTGCTTGACCCTCGTAGTTACAGCATGCCCTACTACTGAAATGGTCCTGTGGTAAAAAACTGCTCACTGAATTACGTAAAAAAAGTTTCTCTACACCTGAATGTCTACACTGTGTAAGTAGGGGGGTCTTTCCTGTCTGCAGTTCTCTGTACAGAAGTATGACTTTGACAACAAAGCTTTAATAATATTGTTTACTGCCTTCAAACAGCTTAGAGAAGGCTTTGTTCTTTTCCTCCTAAGTCTCAATTCTGTACCACTGGGTGGATATTTTCCTTTGTCCATTCCTTCCCATTGGTGGGCAGTTTCACAAAATCACAGAACTACCTCACCACTTGAGGTGTGTCAAGTTGTATTCAGCAAACCTCAGTGTAGCCCCTAGAGGCTGCAATTTACTGCAGTATTTATATTACTTGAATCTCTTTTCTCTATTACAATGGTGTTAGGAGGTACACAATAATCTGTAATCTAAGCTAGTCACTGCAAATACTATTTGAAGAAAAAGACAGTAACTTAAACACATCATACCTGTTTGAATTCTGAGTCTTTGCCCACCATGACCTGAAGACAGTAGATAACTGGATCACCCTTCATGGGCTGCAGAGCCTCCCAGGTGATTTCACAAGTGTGATCGTTTATTCTTTCTATCCTTGGCACTAAAGGAAGAAAACACAAAAGTGACAGCTAGCTTTGCTCTCCCCATCACTTACCGTTATATTCTAATGCCTTTAAAAAATCTGTACTACGGAATTACAGAATGTTGGGGGTTGGAAGGGAACATCCAGTCCAACCCCCCTGCCAGAGCAGGACCACCACAGAATCTAGGGCAGGTCACTCAGAAAGGCAGGGTCTTGATGGGTCTTGAAAGTCTCCAGAGAAGGAGACTCCACAGCCTCTCTCGGGAGCCTGTTCCAGTGCTCCATAACCCTCACAGTAAAGAAGTTCTTCCTCATGTTGAGGTGGAACTTCCTGTGCTCTAGTTTGCATCCACTGCCCCTTGTCCTATCACAGGGCATGTCTGAAGAGATTGGCTCTTCCTTCTTGACACCCACCCTTCAGATATTTATATATATTAATAAGATCCCCTCTCAGTCCTCTCTTCTCTAGACTAAACAGCCCCAGGTCTCCCAGCCTTTCCTTGTAAGGCAGGTGTTCCAGTCCCTCAGTCATCCTCACAGCCCTCCGTTGGACTCTTTCAAGTAAATCCCTGTCCCTCTTAAACTGGGGAGCCCAGAACTGGACACAATACTCCAGGTGGGGTCTCACCAGGGCAGAGTAGAGGGGGAGGAGAACCTCCCTCGACCTGCTGGACACACTCATCTTAATGGACTCCAGGATACCACTGGCCTTGTCTCAGAGAAACAGAATATTCTGATTTAAACAAATTCCACCTACACTGTTTTCTGGAGTAACAACTAACAGTTCACATAGGTCTCTAGTGTCATCCAAGGGCAAACAAGTAAAATGTGGTGACTGCAAGTGTGCACTGTAGGCATTAAAAAAAAAGCAAAAAACCCCATGCTGCTATGCTTAAAATAGTTCTAAACATTCTAGGAAGAATTTTCACCTCAAATTACTCTAACAGCCTGGTCACTCTCACCTGGGAAACAATGATTCTAAGTATAAACCTTTTTATGTCAAAGAATGCATAAACTCCAGGTACCTCATTTGTGGAACAAATAATTTATGCTTTAGGCAATTACAAGAAAGGAGCATTCCCTACCTGCACTTGGAAAACAGCTTAGCATTCTAAATACTCCAAGTACAAGACAATACCAAAACTAACTTGTCATCCCTCCACCCCCCAAATGAAAAAAAGAAGCACCTTTACCTTTCAAGGCAGCTGGAACAGATTTGGGAGTAGTGAAAACATATTCTTGAGAGAGGGGACCCTCACCAGCTTCATTGCATGCCTGGATACAAAATCTGTATGATGTTGACTCACTGAGTCTTTGTACTTTGTATGTATGACATGGTCCTCTGTATAAGGATACAAACCTGAAAATGGAAAAAGTAGCTTATTTTAAGCACAGGAAAGGACTTCTGAAGTAGCTACAGTATTGTCTTGAAATCTATTCCCATCATTTCCCAGCATCTAATGAGAAGCTCAGGAATAATAATTTTAGAATTAAACAGTGCTCTGGCATCACTATAAAACAATAAGCTCACTTTCCAGGGCCCAGTTTCTATTTTGCATGTCTTTGAAGTGAAACCTCTTTTACAAAAGGAGTACTACAGACTGTCTCTTGGCGAAAATGACCCTAAGCATTTTCAGAAATCCTTCTGTACTTGAAACAATAGGAAAGGATAACAGTTGTCTCTCTCAGTGAGCTGGGCACACTGTTGTTTGTTTGGTTTTAATTTATTTTTTTATTTTTTTTTCTTTCTACTCCCCCAACAACTTTAGCTTTTCAAAATTAGGTAACTAGATTTTATCTTTTTGTTCCTTCGCAACACTTCTTTACAACACTTAAGAAAGAGTCATGGATCCAACTGCTCTTGTACATCATTGTCAGAGATGGGTGACTGATGAAGCTCATTCAGATCTGCACAGGAGGCCTGAGTCACATGTGTAGCACATAAAGTCCCATTCTGAGAGCTCTATAGACTAGCCACTCTCCTTCATGTTATAATTCTTACACAGACTGACCTTGGCAGCTCTCATTTGATTTTCAGTTTTGGCATCCCCAGGATACAGCACAAGATTAGTTCTTTCTGCAGAGGTTACCATGTACTTTGACTTTTTCTTTTCCTTTAAATTTAAAACAGATGGTACCTGCACATGGCCTAGTCTTTGGTAATGGCATTTATTTCGCATTAAGAGTTTAATTTATTTTCTTCCTTAGAGCAGAGCAATTTCACCTACAAGATCTATTTTGTCTCACGGTCAAGCTAAAGCTACTCAGAGATTCAGAGAAGGTACACAGTGTAGCAGTATTGTTGATTTTACCATTAAATCAAAGGTACTTGCTGTACCATCTCAGCTCACATTCTGATTTAACATGAGAGAATCACAGAATCACAGAACTATTCAGGTTGGAAACGACCCTTGGGATCACCGAGTCCAACCAACATCCCTACTCTACAAAGTTCTCCCCTAAACCATGTCCACCAACACCACATCCAAACAACCCTTAAACACATCCAGGGATGGTGGCTCAACCACCTCACTGGGCAGCCTATTCCAGCGGCTAACCACACTTTCTCTGAAGAATTTTTTCCTAATGTCCAGTCTAAACCTGCCCTGGTGCAGCTTGAAGCCACTCCCTCTTGTTCTGTCACTAATTACCTGTGAAGAGCCCACCCCCAGCCTCTCTACAATGACCTTTCAGGTAGTTGTAGAGACTGATGAGGTCTCCCCGCAGCCTCCTCTTCCTCAAACTAAACATTCCCAGCTCTGTCAAGCGTTCTTCAGAAGTCTTACTCTCCAGGCCCTTCATCAGCTTCGTTGCCCTCCTCTGTACTCGCTCCAGCACCTCAATATCTCTCTTGAATTGAGGTGCCCAAAACTGGACACAATACTCCAGGAGTGGCCTCACCAGTGCTGAGGACAGGAGGACAATCACCTCTCTGCTTCTGCTGGTCACACTGTTTCTAATACAAGCCAGGATGCCATTGGCTTTCTTGGCCACCTGGGAACACTGCTGGCTCATATTCAGCCACTTGTCAATGAGATCCCCCAGGGCCTTTTCTGCCAGACACTTTCCAGTCACACTTCCCCAAGCCTGGAGCGTTGCTTGGGGTTGTTGTGGCCCAAGTGCAGGACCAAGGATTCCCCTAAAATAATTTTTACTATATGATTTTATTTTCCACTACGAATAGTCACATACAAAGACAACAGAGAGTAAAGAATATCCAATATCAAGTATATAAAATTCACAAAGCTGATCAGACTTTGACATAATACTTAACCAAATGTGAAATAGAGAAAAGTGGGCTGGTACTAAACACGTCATTTAGCTCTTCATATTGAACTGTAAATAAAAAACTATGCAGTTTTTAATCTTGTACTTCCCAGCACAAACCACTGGAGCCCTTCTTGCCTTGCCAGACGAGACAACCTCCCATGTCTGTTGTAAGTTCAGCAAAGGAGAGGGAATTTTGCCCTTTGCTGCCACCTCCCAAGCATCAGGCCACAGCAACGCAGGGCAGGTTCAAGCAATGCCAAAACCAACCTTCCATTCTTATCCTCCATTTGAAGGTGGTACTGAATGGAGTCAGTTAATGCTTTTGCAGTTCCCTCTCCCCACTTCAGCTTGAGAGTCTGAGAACTGTATGCAGCACATTCCAGGCGAGGAGGATCTGGGGGGAGAGGCTTTGTTTTCAGTTTCATGGTGTGGCTGAAGGGACCTGCTCCGAGACTGTTCAGGGCTTGAATTCGTACTCTAGTATATGAAAAAAGAGAGGATGAATTAACTTGGAATTAGATTCTAAAAAACTACTAGTAACTTCCACCATTCACATTCAAGAGAGAATAGTGATACCAAATAGATGGTACTTTCTACAGTGAGGACTTTGATTAATATTAGACTTTGATAGACTCATGAATGTGCAGGAGTGTCACTTCCTTTGCTACATTTAAAAAAACTGGATTGTGTGGGCTTAAATTCTGACTTCAGTGGGACTGACATTCACCTGTTAACACTGAAGGCATGGTTTTGTAACAGGAATGCAGAGTGCTTTCAGGCAGAAATGTTGATCTTTACATTTATATTTTTCAGTAAACTTTGGGCTACGTGTAATTGATGATTTATTAACTAAAATTCTTCAGAAGAGATTTTAAAATGGTTGACAGATTTTCAAATTGATAATTCTTCATGCTGACTGCCACTCGAATACTTGCTGTTTCTGCAGAAAAGGCAGTGCAGATTGTGATGAGCTGTCATTAGATTTGACAATTCAGTCAGTAATGATGGGACATGGTCCTTCTTTGGATGCATTTTTTCTTGTCAAACAGATTAGAGGCCACCTATCTATGAAGTAACCAGTCCAAAAAACTGTTATGAATCTGAATCTCTAATCTGAATTCAGTTAAGCTGACACACACATCAGACAGATACAACAAATCTACACACTAAACACGTGTAAATAAACACATTAAAATCATTTTTCTTGAAAGAAAGTAAAACCAGCACATCTTATCTACTCAGGAAGATCATGATTACAAAGCTTCCTTTTCTTCCATGGCTATGTACTAATACTTCTCTAAGAGTCATGTAGAGAAAAAAACAATTTAAGGAAACAGAAGATAAAGAACCTGTTCTTTTGGAAGAAACAGCAGGCTGTCAAGTAGCTGTGCATGGCATACCTGTAGGTAGTATCTGGCTGTAAGCCATCTAGAATATAGCTCAAAACCTTCCCCACAGTTACTGGCTGCTTATCTCCAAAGTCTATGCTGTAGCCAAGGATTTCAGATCCATGGTCACACGGTTTTTCCCAGCTTATAGCAAGGCATGTGGAAGGAGAATAGTGTGGACTTTCAACTTCATCTTCACTTAGCCCCCGAAGAGAAGTCACAACCGCTGGTACGGAGGCTGGAGTCATACATGCCACTACTTCACTGAAAGGGCCTGCACCTGCAATGTTCACTGCCTGCAAATGCAAAGCAGACCACGTTTTTATGGCAGGAGCAATTCCCATTTCCAGATTTCACTAACAACAGTTGTTAAGTCCTTACCTGAACTCTGCAGTAGTATATAGTGGCAGGCAAAAGTCCTTTCATTTCACAGTTGAGCCCAGGCCCACAATAGGAGATCTGCATGCACCCTTCCACACCGCCCCACTCCAGCCGATACTCCGTGACCTCAGCTCCGTTACTCAATGGAACCTTTACAGTGGATATCAATAGGTAGAAGTTAAATTCACTGACCAAAAAAAAAGATTGACCAAACTCACCCCATCTATATTGTGTTTTTTTCCCACATTAATGCTGCCTTACCATTTCTTTGCTAATTTTTAGTTTAGTACAGTACAAATAAATCAGAATACATTACCAGCCTTGTGTCACTTATACTTAAAAAACCCTCTCTATTGTTACAGAGACTACTCCATACAAAATAAATGTGATTTCAGTTGCTCTAATAGAGAGTTCATTTAGCATACAATATGTGGCTTAGGAGCTTAAACAGTCAATGGCAAGAGATGGTCTTCTTGATAGGGGGACTTAAGGTACTACAGTTTACACTGCCTGGGTCTACAGTGCAGGGATGACAATATGCAAAAGCTCACTGGTGCTACTGTCTTAATCTTACAGATTAAAGGACTCCTCCTTTGGGGTACATGAAGGCTCCTGTGCATGGAAACTAGGCTGTGAGCATAGTGGGAAGCAGAAAATTGTGCACTCTGTCTTTTCCCAAGATAAAGAGTTGTGAAGCAACTGGGAGAGACACCTCAGGAGCAACGCAGACCTGGACTGAAATGCCTGCTTGGGTAGCCTAGTTTTCCCTACCACCTGCCCTAGGAAGCCAACCTTAGCCTCCAAGCTGTGGGAGTTGAATGGTTTTAATACTCCTTAGAAATAATAGTGTGAAGAACAGATAAAATCACATGTACTAGTGCCAGACTAAGACATGAGACTATAGAAAGGTATCAGCAGTCAATTAAGTAATGAAGAAAAAGCCAACCAAAAAGTCAAAAACCCTCCCAAATAAAAAAAAAAATTCTTAGATCATTAAGAAAACAAGAAAAATGCTGCTGTTGCTTTGGATTAAATATTCCAAGACAGCAGTCACACTGATGTACAGGTATTAATTGCTCCAAAGCATGTTTGGTTTTTTTTTCTCTCCCCTTCTTTTGAAAGAAAAAGATTTGCTACTTTCAGCATTAGGCTATGTGAGGATAAGTGAATACAAACAGCATTTCACAGGATAACATTTGAGGCTCCTGAGCTGTGACTGAGAAGGACTCCCTTTTCCTTCTCTTATTTACAATGAGATGTTTTGGGTCAGAGAACTAACACAGCTGTAGATGTCTGTGCAACTGACAGTGAAGATGGAGTAATTTCTCAACGTTGCCACTGCTGCTGCTGTAGATATAGTGGAGTTCACCTCACGAGAAGTAGAGGAATCCAAGCCAACAAGTGCAGGGAGGGCAACAAGCTGGGGGGAGGTGTTTGATATGGGAAAGATATGGCTGCCAAAGGAGTTTCAACATGCAGGATCTGATACAAACCTCGGGAAGTTCAAGTAAGACACAGGCAAACACAAAGTTCTGGACCTGGGATAGAACAGTGGAGGCTGAGGAGCAACTTTATCAAAAAAAGAACGTGTGTGTTCTGGTGAGCAAGCTGAATGTGAGTCAGCAGTGTGTGTCTGACGAAGGTGGACTACTCCCCTTTACTTAGCACTTTAGAGGCTGCATCTCCAGTACTGTGCCCCATCGTGGGCTCCCCAGTGCAAGACAGACATTGACATAATGGAGTAAGTTCAGTGGAGGGCCACCAAAGGTGGGTGCAACACAGAACAAAAAGAAAAGGCTTATTTGCTATTCAGATGATAAGGCTAAGACAAACATCTTACAATTGCCTTAAATTACTTACTGGGAGGGTACAAAGAAGATAATGTCAAATTCTTTTTGGGGATGGCATAGTGGCAAGACAAGAAGCAAGACCTGTGACTTGAACTAAAGGGTATTTTGACAAGACATAAAAGGAAAAAATTCTACAGCATGAGAGCATTTGCCCAGAGACAGCTTTACCAGGCAAAATCTTCAGCCTTGGAGATAAGTGAAACTTGGCTGGACAAGGCCCTGAGAAACCTGACCTAAATTTGAAGTTAGCTCTGCTTTGAACAGAAAGGTTGAATTAAATGACATCTAGAGGTCCACTCCTATGTTAATTACTCCATGATTCCATCCAGCAGACATCTAACACTGGTCAGATTAATCCTATCTGAACAAAGTAAGAGATTTTTTCAAAAGGCTTTGCCTTGTAGATGTTTAAGGAGAGCTCTTCTGACATTCCCAGTAGGAATCATGAACTCTACCTTTCACGTAAAATAGTTTAATCTTTTTTTTCTGTACCGTTCCGTAACTCAGATAATTCACTCCATCTCAAGTCACTGAAAAGCTGTGGTTAAACACTATGCCCAGATAGAATTGTCCTTTTTACAAGCTTAATTTTTATCTATTGCATTTTTAAATCAGAGATCTAAGTACCATGCGTTTATAGGAAGTCTGTGAGGCTTTTGCTACATTATTACTGATGTAATTATCTAAAATTAAATCAACTTATAAAAACAGCAAATGCACAATAATCTATTGTATTATGTGGATACATTTGCTCTGAGGAAAGATAACTACATTAAAGAAAAAATTAAAGAAGAAATGCAGTGCAGCAGTTGTGGAAAAACTCTTCAGAGAACAAAATAAGATCTCAAGTACCTGCAGGCTGCCAAATGACAACTTCTGGCTATGAAGACATTCCAGTCTACCAAACAGCTTATGGCATGAAGCAACAGTGCAAGTTTTTTAAGTTTAGAGGAGATTTCACTGATATTCTGCATCACTTCCAAAAATACTTCCCAAGACTTCTGCATATTATGATACTTAGCAGGTATGAAGAATTATTCCAGGTCCTTCATGGCAATGCACAATCATGGGTGTTTTTATCTTAACACTCTTTAACCTCTTAATTTTTGATCAGATTTAGCTGCATTTTAAATATTGATTACAGAAGCAGTTTTGTTTGCAGTCAGTTTACATTAAAGAGCCTGCCCTTGTCACCTCAGTAAGTATAATGGTATGATGAAAGACTTTAAGGTTTTACATACCTAATATTGGATAATGAGTTAGGTATGTTAAAAAATGTGATTAAAATGCAGTCTTAAGCTTTTAAAGTTGAACTTCAACATGTAGAAACCAAATACGTTAAGAGAGGTGTAACATGGCATTCTTACCTCCCACGACACCTGAGCACAAGCAGCAGATCTGCATGTCACTTGAGGGGGTCTGCACTGATCTGGTGGTCCAGGAGCTGTAGTTACTTCACATTTTTCTGAATAAGGTCCAAACTGTTAAAAAGGGAGTTGATACAATTAATTTGTAAAAATAAAATTACTACTTTTTAGAATACCTGTTTTCTGTAATGGGAACATATATTAGCAGCCTGAAATTTTGTATTAATTGCTTTTAAAATATATATTTGTAGACTGTGGATTCAGGATATATTTCTGTTATGGTTTGAGCGGATATGGCAAACTGTAAGACAAACTAGAGAGAGGGTCTTTAGGACCCCAAAGGTCCTGGGAGGGTCAGAACAGAGAGGGATCACTATTCCCTCCCACGTCCTGCCATCCTCTATAAAAGCCAGGAGAACTGGAAGCTCAGCCCCTTTCTCTTCCTGCACCTTCATCCTTGCAGCTGCTGTTGCTGCTTCATCTCTCCTCATGCTCTCCAGAATCCAACTCCATCAGGTGCTGTGAGGAGCTGTGGGCCCCTCTCCTGCAGCAGCCTTGCTGCAAGGGACTTTCATCCTGCTACTCCTGCCATCAGCCAGATCGGTTTTGTGTATAACTGTGTATAAGTTTACATATCTGTTCTTTCCCCCACGTGTTACTCCCTTTCCTGTGTTACAGTCAACTTGTTCAAGTTTCAGTTTCCTTATTATTCAAGTTTCCTTATTATTTCCTTCCTTATTCCCCTTTTATCTTCCCTTAGGAGGGTGGAGGGGTGGTTAATAAGAGAGCAATTCTGCCCTCTGGTTTGTGGTTCACCTTGACCACTAAACCAAGACAGTATTTGACTGTCCTCTAGAATAGCTGCAATACTCTTCTCTACAGCAAACACTATCAGAATTAAGTGGACACTCCAAACTCTCAAGCAAAACAGGTAAGTGCTAGCCAAATCCTTCTTTTGAAGTTACATGATGGTTGCACTGTAACAGAGCACAATTTGTAACTCCCTATTTATATCTATCCAAAATATAAAGGATTAAAAAAATGTTTGAGCTATAAAACACTCTTTGCTGGAAGGATAAAAAGTTAGACCAGTGCTTTAAAGCCTTAAGCTGCAGACATGTCCACGAATAGTGTCAACTGGTCATGGCAGTTTGGATGAAGAGAATGTTACTGAACAAATGAGAACAGTCCTGCCTCTCTGTCTTTAAACCAGGATTTTTGATATATAATTAAAGAAATCTTGCTCTACAGCAACCATTAAACACATTTAATACTCCAAATAGAAAAAATATTCTTGTATCTGATAAAACATGTACTCAGAAGTTAAACTAAATATAAAAGTGAGTCAGGAAAAGCTAATTATTATGTTCTAGAACACAAAACCACTGTAAAAATAAAAGACAATCAATTTACAAGGCTGTATGCAGAGAATAACTTATTATTTACTTAGCATGAGAATATTAAAGTTGCAACAGTGGTTTTATAAAGTATTTGGCTTTTCGTAAGCATTTCCCAATGTTATTATTCAGACACAAAACATAACTAGTTCTTTCCCCTTCATCTAAAATCCCTTTTATTATAAATGGATGTTTAACTGTCTGTTCCCACACAACAATAAGGTATGTAAATCAAACGGCTCTACATTAGGAAACCGTAATTTTAAAATGACAATGAGAAGCTTCTGTTAACGGAAGATCCTTAACAGTGCTTGCAGTCTCTGGCACCAATTTAATTTCAGACTGCCTCCTTACCCCAGCCTTGTTAGCCGCTCTCAGTCTGAAGTTGTACATCCTCCCTGGAAGAAGGCTGCCCACTGTGCATTCAACATCAGAGCCTTGGTAAACCTCTCTGTGTTCATCCGTTTCTGCCTGAAACATCTCTAGACCATAACAGGTGATTGGTGAACCACCATCTACCTGAGGTGGTCCTAAAAATAAGAGAGAAATAAAAGCATATTTAATTTTAACACATAACACATTTGGATCCCTTATGCTCACTAATAGTTATAATAGAATTACCCCAGCGCAGCTGAATTTCTCTTGCTCTTGGTCTACCCTGTAGCCTTGGAGGCTGGCATGGACCAGGAACCACTGCTGGTGTCTGCACCAGCAGGGCATCAGATGCCTACAAAGGAGAGCGAGAGGTTAATTAAGTCATCTAGGCCAAAACAAGTGCTATCAGTTATGCCACAAGTAAAGAAAAATACTTGAGTCAGAAGTAGGATCTTCCATTTTTTGAACTGCATCCTCAAATACATGGAGATGCTTAAGTGATCTGGTATTTCCCAAAATACCTACATAAAACATGCCACAGTAATCACAGAATATGCAAAATTAACTTATGAGTTTTGGTATAAACCCAAGCAGTAGAATTAAAAAATGTAGTTAAGTATTAGTACAAACCTACTATAGATGCTTGAAATATGACCTGTTCAATGTAAACTCATTCTCTTTTCCATCAAACTGCAGTTTAATGTTGTCTAAAAACTTAACGTTTGTATACTTTCTGTGCAAAAACCTCTCAGAAAGCAAAAGCACATAAAAATGTCAATCGGAAG
>NW_009953495.1:709151-722168 GCF_000747805.2 Chaetura pelagica | reverse complement strand
CGGAAGAGGTTAAAAAAATTGTTATTTCAACTTTTTCATTGCTTACTAATACTTAGTGTACAACAAACTTCTGCCTCTGATTTCAAGTGTGTGCAAAAATACATACTGTAACAACATGCAGCAGATGGCACTGAATATTCTGGATGCAGACAAAAATGAGTCAGAGACAATGTGGGGGCATTAGCTTCAGTGCTCTACAGAACAATTGCTGGTTGCCTTTAGCTGGTAAGCCTTTTATTTGACAAGAGAGAGGCATCTTAGAGTCTCATTTCACTACTGCTTTCTACATATGGTCCAGAAAGAGCAGATTGGAAGCTCTGCTGCTTTTCAGTTCCTTTGACATGTATTGTTGCACTGGGCAACAGATGCTGCTTTTAAAGCAGTATGTTTCTCAGCAAGTCTATGTCCACAACGAGCTACAGTAAAGTTTCATTACATCTTTCTTTACTATTCTGCTGTTGATTTCTGACACCTTCAGAAAGTACCAGGACTTTCTGAAAGCTGTCTTCTCTTCAGTACTCAAATAACGTTTATTCTATACTAACAGGGTTGGCCTGTGGGGAAGAAGGTTGGCAGAGCAAAAGTCTCCAAAGACATAAAGGCACTTGTGGTTCGGTGCCTGGAAAGTATTCTGCCTGCCTTTCCCTGTACAGCAACATGCTGGGCTGTGGCAAGAGGGAAAGCACTGCAGCTTAGCACTGAAGGAATCCAGATTGATTCTCAAGACCAGGTGGCTGTGGGCAAGGTTGTCTTTGCAGGAGACTTCTATGTGGAGGAAGAACACCTGAATTTCAAATAATAAAGGGGGCCTGAGGAAGAAATGGCACCAAGAATGCACCCTTTAAAGATTTTCAGATCAGCTTGACAGTAAAGCCCTGCTGGAGGTCTGCAGAGAGCCATGGCTGGCTTTGCTACACTTGCTGCTGGGAAGAAGGGAAAGGAATACAGCATGACAGTTTTGCACTGGAGGCTGAACTACACCACAGAAGTGACAGAGCAAGTGTGTGTGTGTGTGTGTAATACAAGGGAGAATAGTAGGGCATCCCAAATTATTTGGGAATACTGAAAACTAGGACAATATAAACACTTTGTGGCTGAGAAAGCATGGGAAGAGACTACAGAGCTCAAGCCTATAAGGCCTGAAGAAACAGTGTCCTCCCCTGCCTGCTGGGCTGACTTTGCTGCTCAGGTAGGGTACTCCATTGACCACATGGAAAACATTAAGTTTACACTGCTTTTCTGGGTTACGCCTTAAGAAATTATATTATATCAACATTATAATGCAGAAAAGACATAGTACCTGTTTCTGTAAACAAGAAAAATCACTTTAAACAAAGTATAGTCTTTGAAAAGAATATTCACATGTATTTCTTAAAGAAATGGTAAAAAACTTGAAGCCCTGTTGACACTGGAACCTTTTTCAGGTACTAATTTAGGGCAATTTTTTTACCTATGTCTGTACAGCATTTGATTATTAACCACTTGACCAAATTTTCTTCAAGAAACAGAAACTGTATGTAATAAAAGCATGAGCTCATATTACCGTGCTTTGTCCTCCTTCCCCAACGCAATAGACACGCACGCGATAGGAACAGCCAGGATTCAGTCGGTCACACACATGTTCCCTGGCAGCTCCGCTGTATATTGTGTCCCATTTGTTCCCTGAAAGGTGAAGTGAGGTGAAGGTGAAGGAATAAGTGTGCAATGAACCAAGGTGTAATTTGCCACACTGCAGTGCCAGCTGCAGTAGGTTTCCTAGCTTCACCGAGTGAGCGTGTGCCTGATTTATTGCAATTCATTTAAGGTTTGCTTTGAGTTTCCTGGAAAAAGATCTAATCACTTCACAAAGATAGTTAAATTTCTGTAGATCTGCTGAAGTGAAATATCTGCCTTATTCGGCATTCATATTAACTAGGAGAGAATTTACTTCTAATGAAGTAGTTATTACTGGGCCAGCAAGCTCCCTCAAATATCATAACCAAGTACAAAACAAAGATACAAAAGCAAAAATTTTCAAGGAAAGAAGCTTTAATTCCAGCATTAATTTTGCAGACTGTAACTATGGTTTACAGTTGATAAAGGTTGTTCTTGTATTCCTGAATGACCCAGCACCATTTGAAATACTGATTTCATTCTTTGCTGTTCAGCCAGATACTTGTATCAGAAACTCTTTAGCATTCTCTCTTTTTAATAGAGTAAGTGGGGAATTTGGGGAAACTTAGTTAAACCTCCAACAGCTCAATACATCATAGAATTCAGAGGACTGAGTATGAAATGTAATGCACAGCTCACTAAATCTGCATGGAAGGCTCAGGTAAATAATTCAATGTGGACATACAATGGAGTAAGGAAAGCAATAGACCAAGTATCAAAAGAATTACAGCTGAGACCCCAGACAGGGCTGCCATGAAAATCTGGGGACAGGGCACTGTCTTCATCTGACACAGCACTGGAAAAGTAAAAACTTCTGATCTCAAAGTAATTGTCTTTCTGAATGGAATAAAGTTATGTAAGAGACCTTGATTTTTAAAAAATTGAGCTGGATAGCTATATGCCCAGTTTAGAAATACTGATCATTTCCCTTCTGTATGAAAAGACAGAAAAGGAAACAGCAGAAACAGTTACCTCATCTGCATCTCTTTTCCACTTTGGTGGTGGAGCACTAGTTTTTCTTTCACCTGTAACGCATCCAACAAAGCTACACGGCCCCGTCTCCCTGCCCTAAAATGTCTGAAATGTTGCCACTTCATTCCCAAACAAGAATACAATTAATTAATAGGTTAAACACGGAGCGTCTCTTTTGACAGAGTCTTGTGGCATCTTCTTTCTAAGCCAGAGAAAAAGAACCTCTTGTATACAAGCATCAACATCCCTATTTCTTTAGTGGCAGCCCCTTGCAATAACTCTCCCTATCATAATACACATGTATACTCTTCCCACAGGCACACATTTGCAGATAAAAGAACACTGCTGAATGCCAACATATGCTCCTGATACCTACCATTTGTACCTTCAGACATCTCCACAACATAGTTATTTATTGCTGCTCCTCCATTGTCTTTTGGTGGATCTATGAAAAAAAGCAACATACCAGCTAAGTGAGGTAAATTCAATGGTTTTGTAGCTTTTGGGGAGAATTTACAAAAGGCAAAACCAACAGTTGACTGGAGATGAGTGCTTTTATAGATGGACAGCATCCTAGCACGCCATAGCATCCTAGTCCATGACGGCTGCAAGTCACTCAAATTCTCCACTATGTGAAACTGCCAGCTCACAACCCTACTGTGTAGTCTACAGATGAAAGGAACAAGGGAATCAGGCACCTGGGAGACGCCACAGAAAACCTTTCAGTTAGTCTGAAGTGCTGTGGAAGGTTGTCTGATTATAAATTCAGGCACATAGACCCTAATGGTCCTGTAATTTGGACTGCAGATAGGAAAAGGTTATCATACTGATTTGTATACAAGAATATTTCAAAATGATTTAAGGACAGCATTTCAGAAACCTAAATATTTTAGGAGAAAACAGAAGTCAGGTGTTCTACACTGAAAACTTAATCTCTTAAATTTTTAATACATCACTAGAAGTTGTCCACTATCCACCCTGCTACAATAGTCATGTACAAGACATGAACCTACAGATCTATCTTTGACATATAATCCTAATATTCTCTCAGAGCTGACTTAGAGAACAGAAGAATTAAAATAATGGGAACAACAAACGTTTTGGACAAATACAAAGACAGCATGATACATCAACACAGAAGGGTATTGCTGCCATATCATTACATTATGGATGTGCTGGGTGAAATGGTGTTGGCTCTTAGGAGAGCATTACATGTCATATCACACCTAATAAAGAACATGAGACTACTTATATAGGGCACAGCACTTTTTTGGTTGGAAGGTAACAAAGTTACTCCAAATGAAAAATAAAATTATTGGTAATTAAAAAAACCAAAGAAAGCATTATTGTTAAAAAAATGACTATTAAAGGTCTTCTAAATAAACAGAGGTTTTAGACAGTTTATGATTCACAAAGTAGGTACATCTAATAACTTCACATATTATTTATGATCCATAAAAGATCAAGTCTCAGGCCCTGATGTAGCAAGGCACTCTGTGGAAGACTGGATTTGCTGAGTACTACTTATACTCTACAAGTACCTTTCCTATTATTCATGCAGAAGTATTTAACACACTATTAAATAGAAGTAGGTAAGAAGTTTAAATACCCGTGACAATGAAGAAAACCATAGAATCATAGAATCTTAGGGGCTGGAAGGGACCTCGAGAGATCATCTAGTCCAAGCCCCCTGCCAGAGCAGGGTCACCTAGAGTACATCACACAGGAACTCATCCAGGTGGGTTTTGAATGTCTCCAGTGAGGGAGACTCCACAACCTCCCTGGGCAGTCTGTTCCAGTGCTCTGTCACTCTTACAGTAAAAAAATTTTTTCGGATATTCACCTTGAACTTCCTATGCTCCAATTTACACCCATTACTCCTTGTCCTATCACTGGTCATCACTGAGAAAAGCCTAACTCCGTCCCCCTGACACTCACCCCTTACATATTTGTAAACATTGATGAGGTCACCCCTCAGTCTCCTTTTCTCCAAGCTAAAGAGACCCAGCTCCCTCAGCCTTTCCTCATAAGGGAGATGTTCCACTCCCTTAATCATCTTTGTAGCTCTAACCTTTAACTAAACCTTTAACTGTTTTGTTTTCTACTAAGCACTGTTTCACCTTTTCCAATTTCACAGCATAAGGGAAAAATACCTGAGCCTAAGGAAAAGTTTCTCAAGACCCCTAGTGAATAAAAATCTTTATCTATCAAAATGAAAAACTTCAGAGACAGTTTGAACTTGGATCTTCAATTTTGTGGCATCTACTTTTTGTGCCAGAGAAACAGAACTTCTTAGTACACAAATTAACACTACTGGTATTCTACTTGTTCTAGTTCCCTGCAATAACACTCCCTATTACAATTTGTATATTAATTTATTTTCACTATTATGCTGACACCAGAAGTATTTTGAATCAGTATTTTTCCTCTTAGTTCCATGAAAATGGATCTTAATGAAGTATTTTGAATCAGTATTTTTCCTCTTAGTTCCATGAAAATGGATCTTAATGGCTCAATTAACTGAAGTGTTACTGAAGTAAAATCTTGCCTCCTGTACAAAAATATATATATATAAAAAAAAAATATATGTGTGTGTGTGTGTATATATATATATAAATTACATAGGACATATTCTAAACAGAGCTGGACAACAATCTTACCCCAGGTTATTTTAAAACTCTGTGCATGAATTTTTCCTTTCACTACGGGTTTTGTAGGTACTCCAGGCTTGTCTGGACATGTAATGTATTCTACCGTCTCACTTGGACTGCTTTTCCCTTCTGAGTTATAGGCAATGACCTGTAAACATACAAAAAATATAAACAGAACAAATGCACTGGCTAGTGGTAAGCTATTCACTGTTACTAGTAACATCAAAAACATTTATATGCTTAGACAGATAGCTACATAACAAATGATCAAAAGAACTAAAGCTATTATATACCTTTATTTGACATTATCATTAGTCCCATAGTTAGACAACCACTACACTGAAATTAAAAAATTCTGCAAATTACCAGGAAAAAAAACCTTAAAAACCCTCTTACTAATTGTGAGGCTGCAAAATAAATAGAAATAACTCTAAGGAAGTCACAAATCAAAAAACATCCATGTCCCCCAAATTTCAAATGTTGATGTTTGAAGTCAGGCTTCTACTTAGGACAATTAGGAATTGGCTGACTATAGAAAGTAATCAGGACATGTAAATCTCTGTGACACTAATGGAATCTGTGGTGCTCAATATAGCACATGGCACTTTATTTCAAGTTAAGGATCTGAAAACTTGTTTTAAAATAGTCTAAGACACTCAGAAATTAGACAGGTCTAGAAACCACTCTTTTTAACTTGAGGTGCACAATTCATTGACAACAAAATATGACACATAAGGAACAACTTTATAAAAGCATGGAAATGAAAGATGATGAAAAAGACAATACAGCAAAGAGGCTGCTTTGAAACTTTCACTGAAGGAAAGTAGAAGAATTAAAGTTTTAATTGCAATTCCTTTCCCACTGAGATAAAAACATTTTTGTGTAATTAAGTAAAGAGCAAATAGCGATGCTTTACTAGCAACAAAAAAACCTGAGTAATTGAGATGAATTAAGTAACACTCTATTGTTACAACAGTACCTTATTTTAAGGAAATACATTCAGAGATAAAGAAGTGTTTATATGTGTAAGTTTTATTAACATCAGCAATGGTGATAGAAACTCTTCAGTCCCAGGGGAAATCATGGCAGAGGTTGTCATGGAAGTTATTTACAGGCACACGAAGGACAAGAAGCTGATTATATTTACCAAGGGTAAATCATGCTTGACCAACCTGAGTGCCTTCTATGATGAAACAACTTGCTGAATAGATGAGGGGAGAGCTGTGGACATTATCTACCCTGATTTCAGTTTGACATGGTCTCCCACAAAATTCATGTAGACAAGCTGGTAAGATACAGACAGGACAGATGGACCACAAAATGGGTGTGGAAAACCTAACAGAAGGCCAGGCTCAAAGGGTAGTGGTTAATGGTTCAAAGGCCAATTGGCAGCTGCTCATGAATGGATTTCCTCAGCCATCAATACAATGTCAGACACTATTCAATAACTCTGTAACCGATCTGGATGACAGGAGTGAATGCAGCCTCCTCAGGTTTGCAAGTGACACCAAACTAGGAGCAGACAGAGATATGCTGGACGGAAGAGCCACCATACAGACAGACTTTGTCAGGCTGGAGGATTGTGTCATCAAGAACTGTCCAAGTTTTGACACAGGTACATGTAAAGTCTTGCACCTGGGATGGAATAATCCAAGCAGCAGTACACTCTTGGGTCTGAATGGCTAGAAAGCTCTTTTTTTTTTTCTTTTTTTTTTTTCTTTTTTTCAGCTCTGCTGAGAAGAACCTTGGGATCCTGTTGGGAGGGAAGCTGTATGAATCAGTAAAGCATCCTGGCAGCACCAAAGGCAAATTGGTTCGTGAGCTGCATTAGCAAGAATGTAGCTAGCAAATCAAGGGACGTGATTACACCACTTTTTCAGCACTTTTGATGCTATGCCTGGAATACTGTGCCCAGTTTTGGCCCTCCCAGTTTGAGAGAGACACTAGCAAACTGGAGAGTCTAGAAGAGGGCCAATGTGATGATTAGAGAGCTGGAGAGGGAAGACGGGAAGAGAGCAGAATCGAAATGACAGCAGTGATGTTAGTATAGATTAAGAAAAGGAAATGTGAGCTAACATGTCTCTCAGATACTAAGTCTCCTGATACAGTTTATAAGATTAACAATCATCTGGTTGTCTTTGTGGCCTTACAAATGAAGTTAAACAGGCACAGTCAGCATTTACGTATTATAATGAGGTTTCCAATGGTTATAAAGCTTCTTTCAAAAGCCTTAAGGAATATTACTACTAATTAAGTCTTTCCCCTGTATAATAAAAATTAAATACCTGATTAACACAATATTTGTTTTGCCTTTATGCCCTCTGAATGAGTGAACAGACTTCTGTTTACTGTTTTGTTAAGAAAAGTAGAGGATAAATGTTGATTTTTAAAAAAATTTTAATGGGAAACCTAGGATGTTCAAGTTACCTATGTATTTACTAGAAATGTGTATGATTAACATGTAGGATTACTTTAAAAGGAAGACTATGATCAAGACCTGCAAAAGCTAGTTTCAAGGTAATTAGGTGCTCTTTAGTTTAAGTTCACGTGTGGCCATCACAGTTCTAGCTTGGTATAGTCCTTGGAGTACATGATATATTTTAAATTTAAATACTAAATTATTAAAAAAACCCCAAGTACTGTAGGATTAATACCTATCATTACCTTTACTGTTTGAGAAAGTAATATTCAGAAGTGCAAAATATCTGCTATCATTTGAAAAGAAGTACTTACATGTTTTAGTGTTAATTCCAACCTGCCAACCAACCCCTTAAACTGCTATCTTTCATATTGTAAAGTGATGCTGTTCTTCAGTAGTTTCCAATTCTTCCTTATGAAAGGTGCTCCAGGTGTATGCAAGACAACACTTATTGACATTTTTTCCCTTGTAGACAGAAATTAATTATTCTGACTCTGCTTCATACTGGGGGACATGTGTTTAGCAAGCAACTGTACAAGGGTGACTGAGAACACAGAACAGCACAGGTTGCAAGGGACCTGCAAGATCATCTGGTCCAACTTTTCAGGGAAAAGGGAGCCTAGATGAGACTATCTAGCACCCTGTTCACTTATGTCTTGAAAGCATCCAGTGATGGGAACTGCACCATATGCCTGGGGAGCTTGTTCCAGTGATTGATTTCTTTCTTATACCGAGATGAAACCTCTCCCAGTGTAACTTGCACTTATTGCCTCATGTCCTCTCCATGTGGCTTCTTGTGAAGAGAAGCCCTCCTCTTTGTAGCAGTCCTTTAAGTACTGTAAAACTGTGATGAGGTACCCCTGAGCCTTTTCTTCTTCAGGGAGAAAATACCTTGTTCCTTTAGTCTTTCCTTATAGGGCAGGTTCTCTCCCCTGTGATCATCTTCATGGCCCTCCTTTGGACCCCACCCACTCTATTTTTTTTTTAATTGTTGGAATCAGAACTGCACACAGTACTCCAGGTGTGGCCTGACCAGAACTGAATACAAAGGGATGACCACATCTCTTATCTTTGCTAGTAATACCCCTGCAGATGCAGCCCAGGATACAACTTGCCTTTGTTGCTGCAGTGCTGCATTGTTCATAGTCAGTTTGTCCACCAGGGCCCTCAGGACCCTTTCAGATAGGCTGCTCCTAGCCTATACTGGGCTCCTTGGTTATTCTGATCAAGGTTTAAACTTCATATTACTCTTGCTGGCTCGTCTAGGTCTCTCTATAAGATTGCTCTCTCTTCTGACGTGTCCATTTCATCATTCAGTTTGCTGTCACCAGCAAACTTGGTGAGAGTTGTCTAGATCATTTGTGAAGATGAACAGCATTGAGGCCTCATATCAATCCCTAGGGGATGCTACCTATGACAGGCTGCCAACCTGACTAAAAAACATGGATCACCACCCTCCAAGTGTGACCTATTGCCAGTTGTCTACTCATCTCATGAACCACCCATCCAGTCTGTGTCTTGCCAGTTTCTCCAGAAGACTGTAGGAAACAGTGTTGAAGGCTTTATTGAAGTCAGGTAAACAACAACCACTGCTCTCCCCAGGCCAACTAAAACTGTTACTTTGCTGTAAGAAGGAGATCAGATTAGTCAGGCATAATTTGCCTTCGTAAACCTATGTTGGCTTTTTCCAATTGGTTGTTTCATTTGCCTTGTCATAGTTTCAGAGAGGACTTCTTGCATTACTTTCCTGGGGACTGATGTAAGACTAAGGGGCCTGCAGTTCCCTAGGTTCTCTTTTGAGCCCTTCTCGCAGAAGGGTGTGACGTTTGCCCTCTTCCAGTTATCAGGGATATCCTCCCATCAGTTTTCAAATATTACAGAAAGTAGCCTTGCAAAAATGTCAGCCACTTCTCATAACATCCTGGAGTGGCTTCTGTCCTGGCCCATAGATTGATGTGAGTTGAGCCCCTGAAAGAGGCCACAGCCCAGCCCTTCCTACACATGTGCTGTCATAGCTACTAAATCCTATGATCTGGGGTCCAGTTATGCTGGTAAAGACAGAAGCACAGAAGGTATTGAGACCCTCTGCCTTACTGGCATTATTAGCAACTTCTTTCCCTGCCCTGTTTAGCAACGGGCTACATACCACTCCCCTGTGCTTCTGCTTACTGCTCACATATCTGAAGAACCCTTTCTTGTTCTTGACATCTTTGGAGAATTTCAGTTCAAGCTGATCCTCAGCCTTCCTGACTGCATCTCTGCTTGTCCTAGCAAGGTTCTTGTAGTCCTTGATGGCTATTTGGCAAATTCTTTTTTGCTTTTAACCACATCCAAAAGCTCACTGTTAATCCATTGTTAAGACAGACTTCATCCTGAGCTAACAAGTTCAACCCTTAAGACTTAGGAGAATGCACTGAGCGCCACAGTAATATGAATGATTTACTAATTTGGATCAAGAAATATGTTTTCTTGATCAAAGCTGCTCCTTACCCCAGCACTTTCAGATGTGTCTGGAGTCTATCATGCAGAGATACTGATCCCTGCTGCAGAGATGATTAATGCAGTAGGTGTTCAGCCAATAGTTTTAAGATACTGAAATTTTAAGAAACTGACATCAAATTTGGCTTTCCTTATAAAAAGCCCTCCTCACTTAGGAGTCAATCTCAAGCTACTCCGCTGCAAAAAAACCCACCCCAATATATGGAAAAAATCTTACCCTAAATTTGTATTTTGTACTACGCCTCAAATTCTTCACCGTGTGGTTAAGATCATCACCATCATATTTTGGCTTGAAACCATATCCCTGTAGAATTAAACAGGATTACTTGAAAAATTGTATTTGCAGACCAGACCATGTAACACACTTCATATAAATAACTTACTGTTTCTGACCACAATTGTTATGCCCCTCTTACAAAGTACAAGAGGCATCTTCATCGTGTAAACACAGGATATTTTTTAGAGGGGAAAATTAATTAACTATTCTCACATCAGAAGAGGATAAAAGAACAGTAAAGAAAAACATATGCAGTGTCAACAGAAATGATACCTAATACTTTCAAAGGTGGAACAGGACTAATTTTAAACTAAAGGTTGTTAGGCTGAAATGACACTGAGAGGGGCCACATTTCATGATGCAATTACTTTGATCCAGCTCTTATAAGGTTTAGCAACACTAATAACGATTAATGACACAATAAAAAGGAGAAAGCTATGTGGCTCGGTCACAGCAATGACAAGTCATTAGCTTAATTTCAGAAAATACAGTTCCTTGTAGAATATTCTAGCAAAAGCAATCATTGTTATACTTCGTACAATAATGTATCAAACACACACATTATATTATCTTTTCATATTGAGAATAAGTATTCTAAACTTACTGAGTTCTCATCCTCCATCTCTAATATATACGAGATTCCTTCATCAGATGGTGTTCCTGAGGGTTTTGTCCACTGTAGGGATAGCCAAGTAACTCCAGCATTAATCAGCAAAGGACCTGCTGGTGTGGTTGGGGCAGTGCCTGAGGTATGATACAGGACTTCTTCACTAAAACCACTGTTTAAAACAGACAGTATGTAAACTAACTAGACACAATAATTAATATCTACACAAACATAATTCTTACTAAACACAGCTCCTACAGTTTCTTGGACATGTGCACAACTGGAAACTGCACGCTGGTACATGCAGGCAACTGAACTTGCCCATTAGTCTGTCAGTAACAAAATATCTGAACAAGGTTAACATGTTCATAACTCAAAAAATCCTTTGTATGATATAATTACAGTGTTTTACTTTTTCATATTAAGTCCTTATTCTAAACCAATAATGTACTGCATGCGAGAATGTACTAATAACACAGTGTCTTTCTTATTCAAAATGAAAACATGAAGACATATAAGTATATATGGAAAGATCTAAAAAAACTGTTGCTTCCCAGGCAGCAACCATGTCCCTCGAGTATACTCTGAAGTACTTGTTTCCCTAGTGATTATGAATAGAATAATAGCCTCATTCAATATTAAGTTACTTTAAGAGTTGCCAATATGGAAGTTGTATTGCAGAGCAAACGAAACAGAGTGCACACCAGCAAATCTCCTAACACAACTGCTAACCTTATCTGATGATGCCTAGATATGCCTTGAAGTGACAATACATGTAAACTCCATAGAAAGACCTATTGTGAATCAGAGGGGTGCAAAAAGTACTACACTTGCACAAATGGTCTGACATGTATCCAACTAGACTCTAAAAACCACCCACCTCTTGTCAGCTGGCATTTATTTAGAGACTTGCTGCTTTTACAACAGATCTAAAGAAACACCTACAGGATTAAGAGCTACCCCAGTTTTTTAATGGTATGAAACTAATGTAAAAGATGTAATTTCAATCGAAAAGCTAGGCATTACCCCAATGAACATCAGGAAGCCCTGAAAAATTCTCAGCATGGCTAAACAACAGTGCCAGTTAAAGATCTCATGTGTCAGAACCTGACTTTCCTGAAAAATCTCAGCATCATACCTCAACTTCCTCTCTTACCCCACCTTACGCTACAATAACACACACGTTGTAAATTTCATTCTGCTCTAAAGTCTTTTTGGCATTAAAAAAAAAAAGAAAAACCCTGACCTTACAGACAACACCTTATCAAGGGTGTCGACAGCACCCAAAGCAGACAATCATTGTAGGTCCCTTCCAAATGAATTATTCTATATTCTATTTCATTCCAGTTTTACAAGAGACTTGATTCTTTACATGCCATTGTATATCTTTCCTAAGCAAGCACACACATGCATGTATATGCAGTCCATATTTATGTATATAATAGTAGTATTTACCTCATTCCCATGTCATTTTTGGCTGCTAGTCTAAAGGTGTAGCCCATTGCTGGTGATAGCTTAGTAATCCTATACTGCTTCTGTTGGCCATAATAACACTGGCAAAACTCTCCATTTCCTTTTCCCTAAAAAGGAATTAAATTAACCACATTATTCACCCTATTATATATGTGTCCATCAATTAAAGTAACACACAAATGTGAAGTAAACTCATTCTTTGAAATGAAACATAACTCAAGAATCACCCATATAGTGAGGTAGAAAGGTATATATTTAGTAGGTAGTAGTATATATATAACTTTGTATATATATTTAATTATACTTTTTGCATTTTTCCTTCCTTTCCATTTCTGAGCTCCATAGGATGGCAAGAAAAAGCCACAAAGCTGCAGCTCAGTCATCTCAGGGTAGCAGCCCAGGTAGGAACTGCTAGATGCTTGTAAGGGCACAGCAGATCCACACTCTTTGTACAAAAGAAAGAGTG
>NW_009953495.1:695858-708601 GCF_000747805.2 Chaetura pelagica | reverse complement strand
AAAGAGTGTTACAGGAAAATGATCCTCCAGTGTCAGCACTTGAGAGAATGATTGCACTACAGGTAAAAAAGACACCAGGAAGAATGGCAGAATCATGCAATTAGGAATTTCCAATTATTTCATGTTCCCCAAGAAAATATGTGGGCAATAATCATGTTTTCATAATTGCTTCAGAAATGACCTATTTCTCATATGCCTTTAGACAGAAGTAATAATTTTCATCCAACTTCATGTGCAGTCACATAAAGCTACTTAAAAAAAAAACAAACAAACTTGCTTACTTCATCCCATTCTAAAAGGTAACTGTGGATTTTAGAACCATTATCACAAGATGCCTGCAATAGGAAAAGAAGAAAATTAGAGCTCTAACTAGTTACAAGACCACTTAAGGAAAAAAAAGCATGTATGGGACAAATCAGTGAAGGGCAAATGATGCTCCCCTAGTTCAGTCTCCATTCAATGAATGCTTGTATCATGGTTTTAGTTTTGTTCTGTAATTTAGACCTTGAAAAAGTATTCTGGCAGCAGTGTAAAATGCTACAGATTTTTTCTAACCAGCTAGACTGCAAGCGTCATTAAATTTGTCTTTCCAGACCACTTAATTTGCTTTGCACACATAGGCTGAATTGATTCCACAGTATGGCAGGAGACTGGAACTCAAAGCAGCCCCTCCCATGACAGCTCAGTAACTTTATCTACAAAGGCTCCTTACTTCTCTGGTAATCTCTCTTTTCACTGAAGTTCATATTTAACTCTTTATGCATACTGTACTGTTCAGTCATGGAACTGCAATTGAAACCAGTAAGTTTGATAAAAAAATTTCCATTTCAATGAACATTTACTGACAAACCTGAAATAATTTTAAAGCTTTTAAAACAATTCATACCTTCCACTGCAGAGTAAGAGAATTTTTGGTCCGATTAGTTATCCTGGGCAGATTTGGAGTATCAGGTTCACAACTTATTGTTGTAAAACTCTCTGCTTCTGAAGGGCTCCCCTTTACACAGTTGCATTCTACTTGGACTCTAAAGTGAAAAACAGCCAATGACATGTTGCTTCAAAATCTGTACATACAATTTTCAAAGAAAATTGAGTATTCAGAACTAAGTTTACTACCTTGCTATCTCATTATTAAAATATCACTGTTAGAAATAAGTAACTGGTGGGAACACCTTGGCCAACAGAAGCAATGCAAAAGAATGCATCCTTTACTTTGGATGTACATAATCATCATCAGTCAGCTATAACCTCACAATTACATTTGAAATATGCCCGTTACTTGTTGTACTTTGGTTGGGAAATAATGGTAACATCTAGACATTAACTGGTATTATTAATAATTCTTCTGCAAGTGCTTTCATCAAATGAGCATGATGAAATGGTTCATACATTTTCAGAGTACCTTCCTACACTCCTTCAAGACTATACTGAGTCTGATCACTCCGTCCTTTCCTTTAGGAAGGGTATGAATTAACTCTTCCTGTACTTCAGAATAGTGAATTCTTGCTTCTGTCTCAAAGAGAAATTGCTTATTTTTCTAATAGGTTTTCTCCAAAATTAAATGCAGGATTATTATCTGGCTTCCCCATGTGTTCTCCCTCCCACCCCATATCTACTATGTAGCTGTGCCTCATCTCCTTGCTTGGAGATGTACATCACATTCTTTTGACTTACCTGTTCCTTTGAAAGAAAACAAACAAACAAAACCAAACCAAATCCCCCTACACTTTCCTCTGATCACTGGTATGTCCTCATATGTTCTTGTTGCATGAACAGCCAAGTCACAGGAAATTTGGATTTGTAGATTTTATGAACAGGGAGAGGGAGACATTTGAACAGTGATTAGTGCAGCACACAGTTCTTTGTGCTTGCATCCAATTACAAATATTTAATTTGTGACTTATCTTCATAGTTCAGTCTTCTTGGTCTTCCTTGATATTGAGCAGTGTTCACACTGACAGAATTCTGTTTAACTCCTAGTTCAGCAAGAGCTTACATGGCTAAGTCATCTACTACCACACATTCTCTACAACAACCAGAATTAAGCAAGAAAGAATCTGAATGTAATCTGATAAAAAAGGACTTAGATAGGAAAAAAAAATCATTGGCTCTAAACCTTATGCTCCACGTATTTTCAGCTTTAACATTGTTGGGCAAAGTGCATAAACGCTACTAAAATAGGAACAAAACCACAGGGAAACACTTGCATATTAAGAGCTTTGACTCAATTTATCGTCCTTCTCCTGAATCCATGCTGCAGGCCATAAAGTGGCCCAAATTAAATGAGGTGTGTGATGAAGAACAGATCAAATCCCCTTTGCTTCCTGTTTGGCAACCTGGAAAATAGCCTGAAAACAGCAGTAGGAGGTACAGACCTTCTCACCCCAAGGACCAGGTATGTAGCCCTACCACTTCAGCAAATGCTAATCAAGAGACATACACTCACATAGAAAGAAGCACAAGGTTTCTGACTCTGTTCCTTACTCAAACCATACTCACACTTCCATTCCTTGTGCCTCCTACTGGCTGCCTCTAAACTGGTTCCCTGGTCAGTACACAGGAATCTTGGCATTCTCTACACAGTCAAGAGAGGCAAATTCCTCACATGCTGCATATTCAGCCACTTCTAAAGTTGCACTCTCCACTGGCAACTACTTTTTGAAAAGGGGTAATTTTAAGGTGGTCATCCTTTCTGCCCTCACGATGTTATGTATTTATACACTGTTGTATTCATACTTTTTTTGGTTTTTTAAACCAAGAAATAAGAAAATCCTCCAAGATTTAAAAAAAAAGAAGGGAAGAACACCTAACTACATCTTTCCAATCCTATGCTATTTCCTCAGCAGGATGTTGTGAAGCTGCAAATTTCAGCTAGTAGGGTAGAATTACATTGAGCCAGGGGCTTACTAAATATAGTAATGCATAAGGGCTCAGATTCACTGGTCTGCTGGAGCAAAGTGAAAGCAACATGACCTTTGGGTGGCCAGCAGTGAGCATGTTCCTGTACAAGTACATCCCTCTGCTGCTTCTGGGAAACCTGAGGAAGAAAGGAGCACCTGTGCCTGGCTCAAAGGACAGAATGTCACTGTTCTGGCATGACGTGAGAAGTAAAGAGCATGGATGCTGGATGAAGGGGGAACAATCTTGTGTTTTCCAAAATGGATTGATTGGTCAGCTAAGCCAAAAATGTTGATTTGTGACTCAAAGAAGGGTGAGATACGGGTACAGAGTCTCTTAAGACTGATGAAAATACACAGATACAATGAAACTTTTAAAAACATTTCCACTGAATTCAATGAATAGAGAAGGAGATACTCACTTTGCATGGTAATCAGTTGCTGGCCTGAGATCATTTACAGTAACTTTATTTTCTTCTCCACTGGAAAGAGATATTATTTGATTTAAGAGACTGCTTCAGAATCCCATACATTTATAAAAAGACATAGATCACCTAACCCATTCACCTAACACTCTTAAGAAATATATTTGCTAAGTTTGTTTCTGTGCTTCTGTTGCTAAATATAGTAAAATGAAAAGGCATTTATCTTTGAATTTTAGGGGCTTATAGAATCATTAAGGTTGGAAGGGACCCAAAGATCATAAAGTTCCAACCCCCCTGCCAGGAGCAGCACTCCAGGTGTGGCCTCACCAGAGCAGAGTAGAGGGGCAGAATCCCCTCCCTGCCCCTGCTGGCCACACTTCTTTTGATGCAGCCCAGGATGCAGTTGCTCTCTGGGCTCCAGCACACACTGTGGGCTCATGTTGAGCTTCTCATCTACTACCACCACATTTCTGTTGTTTTGCCCTGGTGGTTTTGTATTTGTGGTTTGGTTTTTTGTTATTGTTTGGGTTTTTGGGGTTTTTTTTCTGTTTGTTGTTTGCTTGTTTTCTGAAGAATTATTTTTTTCTTTACTCAGTGAGATCAGCTGCATGTACATACATATATTTTGTTACACAAAAAATATCTATCATGGTACTGGGGCCTTTAGAAGCTGAATTTGGCCTTAGACAAATGACTATCTAAAACTGCCAATGACTGTTGTATCTACTTGTTAGAGCCCAATAAACAGAAAAGGCACAACAGTGGTTTCTATTAGTCTCCTTTTACTGACATCAGCTTATGTTAGCAAAGCTCATTTCCTTTCCTCTAGCTTCCAGGGCAGGGATATCCAACTTGTGACTCATGAATTGCTCCTGTGAAATCCATGGAAGGCAACTTAAGATAAACTAGCTAAATACAAAGATTTATAGTTATAAGAAAGCTCTGCAACCTTAATGGTAAGTTTTAATGTTCTGTCTCTCCAAGTTGCAAAAAAATGGTTGAAAACCATAGTGTTAGGAATTAAACAATGGAAGAGTTTTGCTTGTTTTGCTGCTGCTAGAACTGGGTGAATCTACTTACTTTATTTCATATTGTAAGACTGTCACCTCCCGAGGGCATTTTCAGGGAAGGAAGGGATAACCTTAGGGAGCAGAAGCACGTGCTCAAGTAAATAACTACAAATACAATTTGTATTTCTCACTACTTGTATACCTCGCTGCTTGAGCATCCACTGTTCTCAGTGTAGCTGGTTGAAATACAGCTAAGTGGTATTAAAATGTGCTGCCAGTATCTGAGAACAAAGTCTTTAAATTCTAATTGATAGCCGAGATTTCTGTAATACAATAGAACCAATTCTATTGAAAAGACATAGCTTATTTCAAAAGAGAAGTTACAAAAAACCACTAAATATTTCTATCTCCAGAAAACTTGAAAGATTTTTTATGAGGTTTGAAGCCACATAATTTAATGCAGCAACAATTAACTAAAAATAATCAATACCTACATGTATACAGTTTTGTACTTTCCATCTTTTCCGGTACTTGAAATCATCACTTCATAAGTATAAACCTCTGGTGGGTCGTTCTTGTCAGTGTCTTCTCCAGTATCACTGGATGGAGGGGACCACATAAGCAGTGCTGTTCTTGCCTGAATGTCTGATACCTGCAGAAACACAACTTTTGAGACCTCTGCCATTCAAATGCTGTTGTATATAAATGCTGTTTGGCCATGAAGAACCAAATAAAAGAGAAGAAAACAAAACATCATAAGCACATTAGAGTATTTATACCCATATAATATCTACTAATTAGTTTTTACAGCTGAAATCAAGCTGGGAATGTAAGAAATGTAATCAGAAAATGGCAATCCTAGGCCATAGGGCTGACTGCAAAGAAACTTTTAAGTAATGCATGCCACCTAGTGGGCTACATCAAATTGAACAGTCTGTGAAGCAGAAGAAACGGCAAGCACGTATCGACATGTGAAATCAGTGATTTCATTAAATGACAACCTTTCAGGCCTTTTTTCTTTAGCATTATGATTTTTTTTTAATACCTTCATGCCAACTCAGTTTGCATACGAGAGATATAGAAGCTTAGGAATTTCTCAAGAATGACCTACACTACTGCAACAGGCACATACAAAAACTTTGCTTTGGCCATTGTATTATGACTGTGACAAGTAGACTCTCCCATTAAATTAGAACCTATTTTGCTAACTACCCCAGCATTATTTTCTTTATCAGGATATTAATAGGAATAGAACTACCTGAGGCTCTAACCTAGTACTCTGTTAGTGGACAAAATATTAGAACATATCTTGTAATGAATGCATTTGAGCTCAGGTACTTGAGAATGAAGACATGCTGCAAAGGTCTATGTACATATATATACACACATACATCTCACTCTTTCCATATAAGGGCAACATCTTAAAGAATTCCTGTGGTGGTGCTTGCCTGCACAGCCCACCTTTTGCTCTTTCCATATAAGGGCAAAATATTAAAGAATTCCTGTGGTGGTGCTTGCCTGCACAGCCCACCTTTTGTAGAAAGCCAGGATAACAGTTGGTGTCATAGGAATATGAGCATTAAGAGTGGGTGTCAATTCAACACCTCCACCTGTCTGAGAAGCCAACAGACTCATTGTGCTAAAGGTGGCTACCCTTGGGTGGATTAAATGGTAATCAGGGAATCACAGAGAGACTTCTGAAATGAAAAAGGAAGCAGCTCTGGAAATAAAAAAGCAACATGAAAATTCCTAGCAGGGATAAAAGATGCTAGAACAGAGCAATGATGAAACATGGCCTGACAGTATGAGAAACTGCCCTGCCACCATTGCTGCCTCCCCACCCAGGCCTGATGGATGCTGTGAGGACCTTCCCCCAGCTGGTGTGACAGCAGTTTGGGGTGCAGCAGTCAGGGATCCACAGCTCAGGTGAGTGCATGGCAGGGAGCTTTCTCAATGGCCTGTGGATTAGCAGATTGCAGGGAACAACAGATTTTTGGGAATAACACAGCTACATGCAAAGCTGAAGCACCCACACCTCCCAAAGGAGAGATGCAGTTAGGGGCACTCACACTCCAAAGAGTGGGTGCTGCCTGAAACCCATAATGCTGCGAGGGGCTGGGGATGCTCACACTTCTGTAGGTGAGTCCACAGGTGCATGCATGTGATGACAATTTTTTAGGATCTGTTCTAGAAGGAAGTCTAAAAAATTGTGGTTATTATTACTATTGTACATCTGCTATTGTGGTTTCTGTGTTGCACCCACCTATTATTTCCAATCATTTTGTAAAAGAATTGAAAGCACATTTCGTTATATGAAATTACTAGTTTAACAATATGACTGTAATATATACCTATTGGGGGAATAATTGCTTTTGAAAATCTACTACCAGAGTATCAGAATCAAAATGCTGTCTTCACAACTGGTGTTCTTAAATTGCTATAATCAACTGAACTAAAATCCTGAATGGGTCAACTTCAAGAATGAAGCAGAGAGGAGACTTACTGATAACAGACAAACAGAAAGGAGGAAAAAGTCAAACCAGATGAGCCTTAATGTCTTGGAAATAATATCATTAAGCCCTTTTATGCTAACAGGACTGTGTATCTTATCCTGAAAGGGATCAAATGCTACTAAGACTACCCACTGAAGTTCTCTGAAACACAATGCTAAGTTTGTAAGAGAAATTCTACCATAATCTTGATGTGGTCCCAAACTACACTAATCACAACCACCTCAGTACAATTCTAACATTTCTGGAAGTCTTTAGAGCTGTGGGAAGCATTTGGGATGGTAAAAATTCCCCCTCAAACAATTTTAATCCCTCCTTCCTTTGTTGCAGAAGGTGGCAGCGGATACTGAAGGTAAGAAGTGTAAATTCCTGAAGGACCTACTATGCTCCAGGACTAGTAGGTCCACTGTAAGATGATCTGTCCCCATGCTTAGCTACCTTAACAGTTGACATTTTTACCTAATGTCCAGGCAATATCTCACTTACTACCAGCTAAGCTTAGTAGCCCTAGCCACCATGGAGCTGAATGTTAGATTCTTCCTTCCTTTCTGCAGTTGTTATGTATTTGAAGGCTGTTAGCATATGTGTCTTGCCTCACTTACCCAAATCTCTCATCATTCTCACTGTTCTCTTGATCTCCTGCTGTTATCTTAAGTCTTTGCCTGCACGTGACACCTGAAACTTTAGTAATGCCAAACTGCCTTATACACTCGACGAACTATGTTTCTCTTCATAGTCTATCTTTTACACCAGAGAAATAATGCAGTTGGTATGAGTCAAAGGTGGCATTACATCTCACTGGAACATTAAAAGGTTAGAGGTTTCAACTGTTAAGTACAGACAGAGCAGAAGAGTGGGAGGGAGATCAAAGACAACATCACAGACTACAGAGTAACACAACTCACAGAACTTTGACTCGTAAAATTAAACCTAGAGTGTTAGTGGAAACCATTATATACCAACAAGTGTAAACAGAAGAGGGTGAAATATTCTTTAAGTCTCTGACAGGATGAAAAATTGTTATCCTGAGTTACTCCCCCAAGGCAGTATTTGTTGGTCAACTCACATAAACCTTCCATAAGTCTTCTAAAACAACAGATGACAACTGTTAACACAGTAACTGTAACACAATGAAGCAATATTATGTACCAAGCTAAAAAAGAGACATGGGTTGTTCTGGTTGATTTACTTTGTGTAAACAGGGTATGTGACTAAAGAATATTCTGAAGAGCTGAAGCTTTACTGTGGCCAATTTGACAACAGTGTAAAAGCAACAGTCAGTAAAACTGAACATGACCAGCAATGCAAAGTGAAGAGTATTCACAGAAGCTGGGAATTAAGGAAATCCTTATAGTACATAAAAAGCTGTAATGTATAAAAACTAGGTAAACTCCCTATACACTTGCATGCATATCCATATGAGGAAAAGGAAATAATATGTTAGCGAATAAGCCACAATTGACCAGAACTTAAAGGAGAAGTTAGAAGAGTCAGTGGAACAAAAGCAGGTAACAGGATTAAAGACAGAAGGATGATAAAAAAAAAAAAAAAAAAGAGCTATCAGGAAATCTGTAAGTAAGGCACTGCTCTATTATCAGTGGACATAGAAGTTCAAACAGTAAAATGTAATGGAGGAAAAAAAGAAGCAGTTAACAGTTACATCCATCCTGCATTTGCAATGAGGCAGAAATCCATATCCATTTTATGAAACCCTGTGGCTGCACTAGAAAATTTACAACCTGCAGCAGTCATGGGGCCAAGTAGATGGTGCCCAGTAAAACTGAGCAGTCTGCAATAAACCAGGCAGTCAGGCTGGAATACTTGCTCCTCGTCAGTGACACACACTCACACTATCCCAAGGCATAGCAAGAAGCCAAGCCTAAATAAGCCCTGCTAAGGAGCACTGAAGAGACAACTACTACTGGAACAAGTGTTAAGAGGCAGGTACCCAAGAGCCTGAGAGAAGATGCTCAAAGGCAGAAGGACAGAACAAGAGGTACAACACTTAATTCTCTGGCAGGGATAAATATTGGAAATACTTTCCAACCCTGTCACTCACACATGAAGCCCCCTGACGCTGCTACCTTCTTTTTTTCTGCAATGGGTGGGGGACTGTGTGGTCCCCAAAAATATAGCTCCTATGTGAGGGGTCAGTAATCAAGACAAAAAGAGAGGCAGGAGAGGCAGCAGGTCTGGGACTGAGTAACATCAAGGTTTTTCTTCACTCTATATCGTGTTATTGCCCAAGTTCTGGAGTTTGTCAGTAAACTCACTCAGAGGTGTAGGAGTATTTTCAACTGCTCTCAGTTGCTAAAAAAATTAAAATATCGCAGCTGCAAAGCACTGACAAAAGAGAATCAGAGAATGTAATTTAAGTCCATTTCAACTCATTTATAAAACATTTGGCACTGCTTTTCAGATTCAGCTTCCAGTGAAGACAGTGATTCTGAAAGGTGAGTGTAGGTCCAGCTATATTCTTCCTCAGAAGACTATTAATAAGGGTCAGAAGCAAAGTATGAAAAGATTAAGAAATGCTAAAAGGAAGATTTCCTGTAAAAGACTTTTCTCTATTGTATATATGAACCATGGCAGTCTTACATTACATTGGTATATACTATTCCACCACAAAACTACAGCTTCACACGATCCAAGAATGTAACAGAAAGTACTAATAGCTTTACTAAGAAGCAATATTAAGATGCAATATTGTCCTTTATCTTTGATGTTCAGTAATATTCCAACATTTGACTTTTTGAACACTAGCCAGAGCTCTGTTAAGAAAATGAATTACTGAAGTTGCAGAAATTCCTGTCAGTTCTGAAGCCTCTCAGTCTCTCACTCTAAACACCCCAGGCAGCTCAGAGTTGGCAGTGCAGCCACTGATAACACCCCACACTTCGATGGCAACCTGTATGCCCTGACCATTGCAGAGGACTGAGCATGCATTGTCTAGAAAACTGGACCCTGTACCTCTAGCCATGATAGAAAGGATCATCCACATTCTCATGAAGTTAAGAAGGGCATAACAAGCACTCATGATTTGAGGGCTGCTGAGAACGCTGTTGTCCAGTATGCCCAGTGACAGAACTCTCTTCCAGTAAGGTAACCTTGCAGCAAAATTTATTTCTGCATCCATTTTGATGCTGTGTGTGGCTAAACTAGGTACATGCTCCCTTTTTGGGACAGATTATCAGACCTGGAGCCAAAAGCACTCAAAGACACCAGTCCCTTTAGTTTCACAGCCCTGATCCAATCCCAAGGCAGGTATGTTTTGTACAGTGAATGGCAGGGACCATACAGAAAGAACAGCATATTGCTGTGTTAAAAAAACCCACAAACAAACCAAACCAAACAAGCAATTCTAATCTTGAACACAACCATGAGTATGAAATCTTTCCTGCTTCACTTTGAGAATGGAACATGATTCTTCTAACAGTGTATTTTGATGCATATTTTCCTAGAATATATGTATATATACATATACTATTTCTATTTTTATATATATTTTCAAATAGATGTATTTTGAAATAGCAAATGACTTCCTTGAAGTCTTTTTAGCATGATCCTACAGCAAGCCTGGAGCCTTTAGATCCACTGCACAAGTCTCTACTGCTTGATCTAACACAGTGATAGTAAGAGGTGTTTGTTACCATCTGTGGATGAGATGCATAGTTGGGCAGTGAAACAACAGGCAGCAAAACAAAACCTCTGCTGGTAGGATTTTGCAGGTACATGCTTTCAGAAGAAAGATGAAATATGGGAAAGCTGGATCACATTCCAGGTCCTGGATAAAAATCAGTGCTATCAGATGTAGACTTACATTAACTTCTTACAGCAATGACCCCTTCTGACCCTTGTTTCAGCTTCTTGACGTGTGGTCCTAATCAACATTTCTTCATTCCAGTCTGCACACCTTGTTTACTCCACCCTAGACTTTAGCCTTTTAGTCTCTCAATAATGTCCTGGTATCCTCATCTCACCAGTCTTTATCTTTCTCAGGCAATTTCAGTCTCTTTTTAATACTGCCTGCTATCCTCACCTCTCTCAGTCTTACTAACAAGACATTGAGACTCCCATCACCTTTTTGTTATCTATCTCCTTGCAAAAGTAACAAACAGAAAAGTCACTTTCTCTCCATCTTGTTCTTCTAGCAGTTCACACCTACTATTCTGTTTGTTCCTGATCTCATGTTCTCATCTTAAGACTCCTCATCTGTTTAAGGATCCCTCAAGTCTTGGTTGTCTTTCAGACCTGTTCTTCTTGTCAGACCTGTTTCTTCTCCTCTCAATTCCTTTCTCCCACACATCTTAATCTGCCTTAGTGCTCTCTCTGAAGTTCCAGTGCCTTCTCCAAAGATTATTTTTCTTGTCCCCCCACTAGTTCCAATCACCAAGGTCACTCAGTGAAGTGCCACTGAATTTGACTGTCACAGCTGCTATCTACACCACTGTAACAGCTAGGATCAGCCAGCTCCTCTCCAGTTCTTCACCTTAGCACTCTCAACCCCTTTTTATACTATTTGATCAGACAGCTTCCATCTCCATGCTGCTTAGTGACACGGGGCACTGAAGACACATTAACTCATTCTCATGCTTGGATACAGCAGGATGCCAAGCATTCAGGACATTCTGTAATTGCAATCCCTGCTCAGTCCTTGGAGCACCACAGAATCAGAGTGGCTGAGGCTAGAAGGGACCCCTGGAGAAAATCTGATCCAACCCCCTTGCTCAAGCAGGGTCACCTAAAGCCAGCTGCCCAGAATCATGTCTGGATAGCTTTTCAGTATTTCCAAAGAGGGAGTGCCTCTTTGCACTCACCCTACTGATATCCACATACATTGATAAGATTCCCTCCCTGCCCTGAGTCTTCTCTTCAGAAGGCTAAATAGTCCAAGCTCCCTTGGACTCTCCTCATCAGGCTGTAAAGCAACATAGGAGAGAAGAATCAAGATTGAGGCCCTAAAACTGGGGCCAGGTTGTCTGGGAGGTGAAGGAGAGAATGCACATAGCTGATGAATGGCAACGTTGGAAGTCTGATGATCATTCTATGTGACACTTTTTCCTTCTTCACCTTTTCTCTGTACGCTCTTCTTTCCAGATAATTTTTCTCTCCTTTATTAGTTATGTGAAATCTGTGTGTGTATGAGCTTTTGCATATGTGTGGTGTGAGAAGCTGGGCAGCAACAAAGGATGAAAAGCAGGGCGCCTGATTACGGAGGAAATAGCTGACTGGGCAAACCCATGGCAAGCTCCTCCTGGAGTTGCAGCTGCATAGACTCGCAGTTTACAATAGGGACCTTACACTGTTGTTACTCAAGCAAGCTGGTAGACTGAGAATTGTGGTGAAGATTTTTGGAAAACATATCAATCCTCACAGAAACGTGAGGACCAGGGAAGGACCAGATGATAAGAGAAAAGTACACAGGCCTATTTGAAACTGCAAGAAACTGCTTAGTTTGGCAACAGTGCTTTAAATAGAGAGGTTATGAAATACAGTTTTACAACCTGAAACAGAATTGGTAGATTCTCAAGCAGTTAAGTCAGAAGCTCACTGCTGACAGTCACCTCCTTGGTGAATTTTATGTCTCTCTTCCCTGCAGGTGCCAGAGATTCTTCAAGATAAATCTGTAATACCTTTTCTTCACTTTTCAAAAAAGATGTTCCAAAATCTTTTTTTTTTGGCAAGTTTTCTGAAATCTCACCAAGTATCTCTCATGCCTAGAGATACCTGGTGCATAAAATTGTTTCCTGAACAGTTAAAACTAAACAATGTTACAAGAATCAAGAAAAGATTTTACAGCAAGAGATTATGTTAAGCATCACATTATATTAAGCATCATCATTATGTTACTGGCAACATTACATGCTCTTTCCATATATATATATATATATATATATATAT
>NW_009953495.1:682765-695783 GCF_000747805.2 Chaetura pelagica | reverse complement strand
TATATATATATTTATGTTTATACTGAGATTCCACAGACTGGCCAAGAAGAATTTCACATAATAAGTAATAAGGTAATTTTAGCTTAATAAATGTTAATACAATAAAAATTACTTTTGTAATTTACTTTTCAGTGACTGAAAGTGAAGCAAGTTTTTTTTCAGAACAGGAAGTTCAAAATCCTTTAAATTTGGAGAGAGAAAAGGAGGTGTAACTGTATAAACTAGCAAAAAATACATTTTGATTTTATGGAAGGCTTTATTTACTTACCACTGGCTTGGCTACATTAGAAAGAAGTGCTTCAAGTGCCTTTGTTTCTTCATCCTTTTCTTAAAAAATAAAATCAAAGCAAACAAAAAGTACCCATTAATATTGTTCAGTGACTTTACAGTGAAATAGGTCTCCACATTCAACAACTGTACATAGACTAATGTAAATAAAATAGAACACCTTCCTATTGTTCATTCATCTGGAATAAAAAAAATAAAACCAAAAGAGCTCCCAAATAAGTTGTTAATATAGAACTATTTCTAAAACTGTTACTTGATTTAATAGAATACAGAAAGCCTGGTTATATTTTATTAATGCATAACTTTAAAAAACTACTGCTCTGAAGAACTTAAGCTCTTGGCTGAGATATCTCCTTTAGATTTCTCTTTAGACATAGATGCAGTCAAGTTAGAGTACTTTAAATATGCTATTGCACATCATGTGGAGGATTACTGGTAACACTGTTGACCTCCCTCAATTGCAAGGGCAAATCTCAGCTTAACCTTCAGTTAGATCTCAGGGAAATATCTGGGGTTTTTTTAGCTGAAGGTATAGACGAGTTTTATAGAGGACTCAGTAAGTTTATAGAAAGTGGTTTATGTGCTTCCTCTCACACAGTATTACATTTTTACTATCTCAATAGTGTAACTGAACAAGCTACCCAGTTTTGAAGGTGTGGCCAGGTATTTTTAACTCACTTAACCTGCTTTACACTAAAATAAAAAGAACAAGGACTGATAAAATCCTTTTAAAAACATCAAATCTATTTACAACTTTATATTTCTAAGTCTGTAAGTAATTAAATGCATTTTTAACTTCTGTTTGTTATTACAAGTCTAATTCACAGCACGTAATTCTGCAAAATGTCTCCTGAAATAAATATTCTTGAAAAGTGGACTTTTTAACTTTCATATAAAATATTTCTAACAAACCATTAATATAATTTTCATAACACATATAAGCAACACTATATTCTATCACCTGTGCCTTGGCAAAGGTAGCCCATGGAAAAATATCAACTAGGAGAAAGTAAATTGAAGCCAAGACAAATGCCACTCTGCAACTACAGGGACAAGTATTCATTTAAGTTTGGAAAAGAAGCTTGCAACTTCTGCATTTAAGTCGTATATCAAAGGTGCCCCTTGGTGTTAAGCTTTCACATCTGCAAATGTTTAGGAACAGCTCCTTTAGGTTGACATCTCTGGTCTCAGTTAAACAACTTCCTTCGCTTTCCTTTTGCTTTACAGCAATCTAGTATAGATTGGTACAAAATCATCACCACCTCATCTTCAATGATTTTAGAAATCACAGTTTCTTTCTCTCAGCATCATTAGTTACAAATCCCTACTCTGAGAAAATTGTACTTGGCTGATGACAAGTCTCTGACATGTTCTGAATCTGAAGTGCTATGCCAGTGACCTGAAAGTTGCACAGTGACACACCGTAAGTCTTGACAACAACTGTATGACCAATACTGAGAAAATTCAGCTCATTTATGAGATGACAAGCTTTCCAGTGAAATCAAGCAAATAATAATAAGCACTCTCCCTGCGGTAGTGTCATAGAAAACATGAACTCACATGGCCTAGTGTGAGGACCAGTCTTCTTCTAAAAATGCCTTTCAATAATGAGTTGGTAGGGACAGGCATTATGCGAATTTTATACAACAGTCTCTCTTTTTCAAAATATTCCTCTTTAACAAGTTGAATGATGGTTTCCTTTATTAGACACCTGGTTCTTCCCATGTTTTCTGCAGTATCGAGCAAGCCATCAATATTCAGTGATTCCTTAAAATGTAAGCACCAATAATTCTGGACAAAGCACAACTTTTTCTTTAAGCAGTGTTATGATTTATGACTAATAAGATTTGCTCAAATCTATGTGGAGACTTGCATGTCAATAGTTTCGTTCTCTTAGGCCCATTGTTCCAGTGCGAGGAGCAGGTCAACTGCCCTTAACTCCATTCTATGAGTCGGGGCAGTTACAGGCTACTAATCAACTTCAAGATTGTCAATGTGTGGTATTCTACCTACAAACTCTATGCTTAGTCAGATACTGGACTTGCTTTATACATATACACACACACACATATATACATATATATACAAACACGAACATATATATATATCTGATTTTTATTAACATTTACCTTCTATTTCTGTGTCTGTCTGAGAATTGCTTTTTCCTTTACCGAAAGACTTGCTTTTGGTAGAACCTGTGCTTATAGCAGTTGCATCCTGTCCTTTTGTAAGTCCGTTATGTTCACTGGTAGGGGAAGGACATTTCTGAGGAGATGATGGAGGACTGTTTAACTTATCCTTCTGAGTTCCATGTCGATCTTTTAATTTTTTTTGTAACCTTTCATACGTTTTACTAGACCTTTCATCTCTAAAGTTGGACCTTCCGTGAGCAGGCAGCGTATCTAAATTAAAGAAGAAAAAAAAAAATGGTTACTGAGAAGAGAATGTAATTAAAAATCTACTTTAAAATGCTGTGTTTGTTAAGTATGCACTCGTGTGTAACATTACATCTCTACTACTAGTGGAAAATTGAAGTTCCAGCAGGTAAAATAATATACATTGGACATTAACAAGGTTAAGGGATAAACTGTCATCTTTCCTTCCCACATCTTTTTTTTACATACAAATTATTCTTAAAATGTTTCTATTATCTTCCTTGAGCTGTAAAGTACAGGATAAAGCCAACACAGGAAAAATGTGCTACTTTATTATTCCAAAGAAGGTTTGCTCTAATGCTGAAGAAAAAACACAAAAGTTTTAAACATTCTGGAATGCAACTACAGCTCTATTACTCTAATGGTGCTTCAGGAGAAATCAACAGGAAAAAATGCCACAAAAGCATAGGGCAACTGAAAGACCCTGTCTAGGTCTGGGAAGTACATTACACCTGCACATGGCCCACCAAGGCATTGCTGGAGCATTACAAAAGTCCTACCTCTAAGTGAGAACGTGGCTTTGAAAAAAGTCAGTATCAGACCAATGAAAAAAATTTAACTGCATATTGGTGAATTTTTCTGTCCAGTTCTAACTTTTTAATACATTTCACCTTTATGCTTAGAAACAGCTTACTGAAGCAAGACTTTAAAGCAGTGCACCACATGACACCAGTTCTTTCCAGAGTGTAACCCTATCTATGATAAATGCTGCAAGATCTCAAAAAATACATCCTTCAAAACTGTCATAGAATTTGTCCATTTTCAGGTTAGTTAGATTGCTCAGTATGAAGAAGGAAGTTCATGATTTGTTACTCCTTATGTGCTAGGAAGCATAGAAAACAAGTTCAAATAACAACTTCAGGCAAGAAGGATAAAAACCACAAAACTAGAGAACTTTTCAGTGTCTGGTTTTTTAGGTCAGCTTAATTTCCAGAAAATTTGACACAGGACTACTAAAGAAGCTGTGACTATTTAAAAATTTTATTTTCACTACCATTAGAGATTTAGGTCCTCTTGTTAGAGAGTGACTATAAGGGCTTCTGGGGTTTTTTGCCCCTTAAAATCAGATTCCTTATACAGGAGTCTAAGAGTGGGTTTTGACTTTGGAAAGCCATAGCCAAAGTCAGTGGTTCAGAATTAAAAATGACATCTGTAGCAAACATGCAGCAAATTAAAGCATCCCTAGTCCTCTAATTGCCTAAACCCAGGAACATCTTACATATATATTAAAAATAAAGCAAAATCAAATAACCCCACTTTATTATTTTTTTTTTAATATTTGCAGTTTAATTAAGAATTCAGAGATGATTTGCTAAAGGAATATCACAGAATCCTAGGGGTTGGAAGGGACCTTGAAAGATCATCTAGTCCAACCCCTCTGCCAGAGCAGGGTCACCTAGAGTACAATATAACCTAGTAGCATAAATCTAAAAAATATTCCATTAAGAAGTACACTTCATCGTTTATGCATTTAATACTGCAATCTCTTAATTGAAAAAACTAAAAGCGAACAACTGTCATATACAGGAAACCAAGAAATTAATAAAACTATAAATAAGCACCAGAAGAACATCTAATAATGTACTGTTACCAAAGTAGTGCAAGGAAGAAATAAAGTACAACTTAAGAATGCAGAAACACTAAGACTTTCAGGAAGATCAATACACTGGTACACTGCTGTATGACAGCTTCATACATCACGAGTATTTAAGCACAGTGACTATACAGAGGACATTTAACATTATTTTAGTAGTAGCACAGAACGCTGAGAATCTGTGCATCCACAGTCACATGAAAAAGTTTTGATAAGTCCATAGGTTCTAGCTTCTTTACTTAAAAACAGCAACCTGGCATTGCTCTTTCAAAGTCTTTCAAGGTCGGCACCTGCCTTATAGCAGAAGTTTATCTTCAGAAAAGCAAGACTACCAGAAATGTAAATATTAATCTAACAACCCAGCTCCTGAGTTAGCACACACATACACTTTGCCACCAAAAAGTGGCAAAGCAGATGTCAATAGCACTACCAAAGACAGCTTCAACTACAGGGTTAAGTTTAGGTTGGTCGCACCTGGTTATTCAAGTTGGATTTCTATATGGATATTGGACTAAATGCATATAGTTTTATGAAAAATAGTAAACTTTTTTTCATACTCAATACTAAGAACTCCTGTTTCAAGCTTCAAACAGGATACTTGTAAGACCTGGTATCTCAGAATAGTGCTCAGGTGTGGATTTAAATGCTGAATCTCAGGGGGAAGCATCAGCTGAAACACTACAAACACTTCCTGCACTGCTTTTCTGGACAAATCTAAAACTGATACAACTAAGAAATAATCTGTATGTTTAACAGATCACCAAACAAGTCAAATTAATTAAACAAACTTACTCTGGAATAATATGTTTCAGTAAAAACTACATTAGTATCCTCATAAAACTTTTGTGTATAGCTCCTATTCAAGCTCTAAGTCTTGCTTGATAAAGCCTGTACATCAGCATCACAGCTGCTGGATTTTAGTAAAGCATTCTACCTTTTGCTAGAACTTGCGATATTTGACAAGCTACTTACCCAAATCACCATATACTTGTGAGGTGTGATACTGTGGAATGTACTGTGTGGCCATGTCACCAGCTCCGGTCACGGGTGAGTAGATATGACGAGGTGGAGGGGGCATCATGGCTGGAAGAGGCAGGAAGCCAGGCAGCGGGGGATGCGGAGGCCTGTGTATCACTGCGTGGCCACCGGGATGGAATTCTGGAGCCTGGGGAACCACCATAACCCTTCGAACACCATTATCCTCAATAACCTGCACAGTGAGAGACACAACACGCCAAAAAAAGAAACATTTGGTAACAAGCAAAAGAATGAACATGTTTGGAATGACAGTCTGAAAGGTATGTTTCTACAGACACTTAAACAAATAGTAAAACTTAAATTTGACAAAAGGAAAACATGAGAGCCTAAAAAAGGTAAATTAAAGGGCTATCTGTGATCTTTTAAAGTATATTAACTGCAATAATGCCAATAAGTTCTCAATGTGAGTGGGAAAAATACTGTTAAAAAAAATCTGACTGTAATATCTTATAAACAACCAGGTATATTTATGGCAGCAGCCTCACTCCTCCCCTGGGTCCTGTTTCCACCCCCATTCACAATGCTTGCATGCTACACTGCTCCTAGGATTTGTTCTACACTCTAACTAGTAGACTGCTCCCTGGAAGGGATTTGCTGGGTGCACAGACCTCGCACTGTATAAATGGAGAGAGAAAAGGTAGAGCAGTGCCCAGTCTTTGCTCTGTGCCCGGCTCACTCCTCCAACATGAACCAAGGAGGCACTTTTGCTGCCATCATCTGCATCAAGCTGTTAAAGCAAAAAAACTTGCAGGATGGCAGTCAGCTTGCTTAACACTTTGCAACTTTACAACTCAAGGTAGTTTTAAAAGGGTTTTTTTTCCCCTGTTAAAATGTCTCCTACCCTGAAAGCAGCCACATGCTACTCAGAAAATGGGGGCCTTTGTGGCAGCCTCTGCCAGAGGTGTGCAAAGAAGTCTGTTGTGCAAAAATCTCCCTGGCAAATGGGACATGTGACAGGACAGCCTTCTGCTGAGGGACTCGAGTGCAGCCCTTAGCAATGTTGCTAGAAGCTCAAAAAAGGAAAGCAGCGAATGCAATTGCAAGATGAGATTAAGTGTGGTGGTGCAAGATGCACGGAGCTGAGCAGTGCTGTGCAAGACACGTGTAGCAAATGAGAAGGGGCCTGGTGGAGAGGAGGCACAAAGGCACATATTGCAGAAGTAACTGGACCAGAAAATGCTCTTCAGTAGGCGAGTCAGTCATCAACTAGATCAAAACCAGGGCTTCCTTGCTGAAGCACAAAACAGACAGGAAGAACTGCCATTGCGATGCTTTGTAAAACTAGTGGTAAATTCACAAATAAACATGACTGTTGGTAATACCTAGAGATGATCCTGGCATAATCTAACTTGTATGCATCATGGTGTAAATAACCTTAAGAGTCTGGGATGCCGATGAATAAATTGTTCTGCGCTTCCTAGTAAAATACTGTAAAATAATGCTACAGCAGGGGCTGCAATGTAAGTTTCTGGATGAAACATTTATCCAGAAAAGGAGGAGAAGCACAGAATCTGGCATATCATTAACTATATTCAAAAGCAGGGGACAAGACAACCCTACACCGTACGTTTTCACTGATATTTGAAATCAGGCAGGGACATGTACACGTACACCAATAAGGAATCCGGTGCAAAAGGAGTAGATCAATAGATCAAAGCACCTAATGCCAAGCTGCTTTCATGTCCACTGTTCAAGCTTACGGGTATTACGCTTAGCTAGATTTAGTCCCATGACCTGATGTGAACACTTACACAGTGTCCCTGACAGAAAGCTGTTTGGAGGATCCATCACAGGTTTTACCACGTCTCTCTTAGGGGCTGGTGTGCATCTGGTACATCTGGAAGAGAGCTTCTGCGTTTGTATTCTCTGACTGCAATCTAATTTGCACACCCCAAAATGACCCTGCTAGCCAAACAAACCTGAGCTATGAGAGGATGGTCTAGGAAACTGTTTCAAAACTTCCCTGCTGTACTGAGAGAGACAGTTAAGTAGAGGTAGCTGCATGGTTCTTTTATAAAGGTAAAAAGAAGATCTTTAGACATTAGCAATAACACTCAGAAGACATAAAAGTATGTGCACAACAGAGCTGACTGTATCTTACATAAACAGAGAGCTGGAAATTAATAAAAAGTACATAAGTGAACACAGCTTTAAATTGCATACATACTATGTTACTTTTTAAAAATGGGCTATTTTGAGTATAAAGAAATTGTCTTTTACTGGAAAAGAGTTATTTTACTAAAGACAACACTGTATCGGTTCAACCTGAGCTGTGTGGTATGTAAAGGCAGGATATATCAACAGCAGTAAATATGACCGGAACTTCTGCTGTTCAGTGAAATTCTCTAAACTCTAAAATGTAGTTGATTTAAGTCCTTTTTGCTTACACACACAAAAAAGCAATTTATCATGATTTTATGAGCAGATTCAGATTATGTAGGAAGCAGCTTCCACAAAAAACCCCAAGCTACTTGGTTTATAATTTTTCTTAGATCTGTTGCATTTCATGTGTTGTAGTTTCTTGGTGTACATCATGAGGTGCATATGGTCAGAGGCAGACTGGTCACAACAACAGACCACCATGAGAAAGACTTACATGATGGAGAGTGGCATTCATCTGCCCTAACTTCCAGGTCTGCCCTATTAATCCCTAGACTCATTCTACAGTTAAGGAGAAGAAAGAGACACCATCTAGAAGGCTACACTTCTTATTATAATACAGGTATCAAAAATAGCCAAAAGGAATTATCCTTTTAATCTCCTTTAAAGGATGTCCAGGTTATCTAGCTCTCATTAAATTTTCAGGCATCAAAATTAAAAATTGCACAGCACAGAAAATAGAGCCCCATTCTAAGACATGTTGTGTAAAAATTTATTATACGATAATTTATCTCCAAAGGACAACTGACATTTTTTCCATGTTGTTTGCTACACTTTTTCTAGCTGATACATTTTACTACTTATCTGCAGGGAAATTCCCAGATGTGAAATATGTATGTATATAAAATTATATTTGTGCCAAAAGAAAACACCTACTAACCCAGAATTCAACACATGTCCTACATAATAAACTATTTGGGTCATGATTGTATTCAATGTTCAGAGGGCATAGGGTACATTAGGATCCTGAACTCAACAAGGAACTGTGCTTGTTATTGTCATGTAAGTAGTTAATATATAACCAAATGTGCACACATACAGCATGACAAGTCTCCCATCACAGAGATACCACAGGACTTCTTCCTTATTTACTTGCTTGCCCGCAGTGACTTTGAAACTTGAGACATTACCGAATTAGCTATTTTGGTTCTACTCCCATAACTTGCATGAAAAGAAATTAAAAAAGAATCAAATGAAGAGACATACCTGTGGGGCATATCCAGGAGGCACATAAATAGTAGGCACTGAACCATTTGGGGACATCATTGGAACCTGAGCAGGACCTAAATGGGTTACAGAAATATTCAGTACAGCACCATTTAATAATCTGAGAAAGTTCAAAGAACATACTGAACTGCAAAGTCTCTGTGAAAAATATGCAAGATAACAAGGATAAACAAAGGCATTGAACTGTTCAGATAAAATTATAGCAAAGGGCACTCTGAGAAACCTAAGAAACAGTTGGGGGGGGGGCGGAAAGCAGAAACAAAATAAATAAAAAACCCCAGCACATATTTCTTCCTTTTTGGTCACTAAGTTCACAGAAGAGCTTATTTCAGAAGTTCTTAACAGGTCAAAAGATGTGTCCCAAGATGAAAAGACAATAGAAGAGATTTTAAAATAGAAAAAAAAATGTATTTGAAACAAACTGCTGAAGCCAGATCGTATTAAGAGTTGGAAAGTAAGTTACTTAGAAAAATTGTTCCCTTGTTATTTTGGTCTTATCACCTAAAGTGGTCTTAGTACCACAGGAGTGGAAGATGGCAAACAGGACACTAACTTAAGGTCCCATGGGAAAGCCAATGTATCACAAACCAGTAAGTCTGCTCCTACTAATGGGAAAGTTGTGATACATGATGATCCTTGATCGATAAATATGACACAACAAGGATGGGTTAAGATGGCATTTGTAGATGAAGTACTGCCTTGAAAATGTGACACCTCTAAAGAACACAGGGATGCTGTGACATGGATTTTCAAAAGGCTTTTGACAATCCTTCTCAAAGACTCTTCAAGAAGTAATGCTGCCTTTGGTTAAAAAGGGTAAAGGGCTTCTCAGGAGTGACTAATTGGCTTGAAAATAGGAAACAAGAGAAGTAAATTATCAGCTTTCAAAGTGACTAGAGAGACAAAGGAGTCCCAGAGGCATGCAAGGATGAATCTGTTCAATGCATTGACAACATTTCTGGAAAAGGAAATTAACAGCAAGTTGACAAATCTTTGGTATCCACTCAAGAGAGGTGCAAAGGATCACACAGTACTCAATGTACTTACTAGTGCTGGTAAGTACCGAGTAATGCACCTGGACAAAACCAACAGAATTATTTGTTGACAGTGATAAACCACAAATTAGCTGTAAAAAAACAGGCTATGGAGTTACTGCATATATTTCTAAGGAAATACCAGCCAAGTGTTGCTCAGTGGCTTTTGCAGAAAGAAAGAGAACGTTAAAAATAATTACTGACAGAGAACAAACAGAAAACATAATTATGCTATGCTATAAATCCACTCTGTACCTCAGAACCTTGAGCTGTATGTGCAGTGTTTGTCTACACCTTTCAAAAAGAACACACAGGACTAGAAAAGGACAAAAAAAAAGAGAGAAGTTTATAGTGGCTTTCCACCTGGAAAGATTAAAGAGACCAGGATTGTTCCATCTAGTTAAAACGTAAAAGGGCTGGCAGGAGTGAAATAGTAAAAGACCTACAAAGAAAGCACTCATGAACTGCATAAAATTGGGAAGATAGATAATTTATTGTTTCTCATGTTCAAGAGCCACAGATACTAAATTAAATCACCAGGTAAAAGGTTTAAAACAGGAATTTCTCATGAAATGCACACCTAAATTGTGCAACTCCTTGCTTTAAGAACACTGTGGAAACTAACTGAAGACATAAAGCAAATTCAGAGAACTAATCCAATAAGAGCTGTAAAAAATACAAGTACCACTTTTGGTTCAGGAAGCTAGAAACAAAAGTTATATCTGTGTACCTGCCCTATCCTTATGCTTTCCCCTTTAACACCCCATATTGGCCTCTAGGTGAGCAAGCACATAGGCACAGGCCTGTTGTGGGACTGCCTACAGACATCCTTACATCCGTGTGATTAAAATACATAAGGCAAAAATCGCTGAAGTTTAACTATTAAAGAAAAACTGAAACACAATACAATCTGACCAGGTTCTGTGGCAAGTGCGTAAGGTTTGGATTTAGGCATTCCAGGCTGCATTCTCCAAATTTCCAGCTCAGTGTAGTGAAGCTACCAAAACCACCAATTCAACTCTTAGTGAAGTTTCAGTAATACTGAAAGCGCATTCATAGCTCCACATTAATGTTTTATAAACTCAGTTAAGATCTACAAATGGAAAGTACTAAGTGAAGGCAAAGTGTGTTACATAAGATTAGCATACCTCGTTCTGGTAAGTGTCGACAGAAAAATAAAGATAACTTATGTCTGAAAGCCAAGAGCCAAGAGCAGGGGCAAAGGAATAACAAGCATTTTTTAAAAGAGTAAAGCATGTAATCCAACTTGATTACACATACTATAGGGACCTCTTTAGAATAAAATACAGAAGGTTTTTAATGTATTACCTAAAAAGAACCACAGCTTTGTTCTCTACAAAGTGTTAACCCACAAGTGGGGGACAGGGGGGAGGAGACATTTTAATAAGAAGTTCTTAATTGAAAGATTAACTGAACAGCAAAGAACATAAGGACTACAGTAAACTACAAAACTGAGAACTGAATGTTCTTTTTGCTCAGTTGAAACTCAAAAATGTTTCAGGTAAAGTTTGACCTAAATGGAATGCTAAAAAGAAATTACAGTGAAGAACAGCCAAAAAGAAGCTGAAAAAGTGCTTTAGAGCATTAGCTTACAATAAATTCAAAAAGGACAACAGTAATGGAAGCGTGTATATTCTAAGTTGCCATTCAACCAAATAATGGTTCAAATTGTTACATAAGAGGATGGATTTTACACAGCTTGCATCTTGTATTGCCTGCTTGCTGTTTTTCCATAATGAATACAAAACACTGATGCTTTTATTGAACTCACAATTTCAAACTTCGTAAATTTCAGGTAAATAGAGATTAAGATGACAGTTATTTGAACTTTTTACAGCAAACTCAGTGTTCTTGGGGGGTGAGGGAACTTTAACATGAACAGCCAGTTACTCCGTGAACTGGCAGATACCCCTTTGTTTGGCTTTTTGTTTTGCTCTGCTTTAAACACATAAAGAATATTGTTTAATAATATTTTTGAAGATTACATTTTTTGGTGTTTCAATCTCTCTAACAAACAAAACAAAGTGCTTATCTCCAATCCAGTACAAAGGTTGATCCACAAAACCATTTCCAGTATACCCAAAATTCGGTGGTCACAAAAATAAGGACATAAAGCCAATGTATGAAACAGAGAAATTATTGCCATCTTAGAATGGAATCAAATTAGTCGTTTGAAAACTTAAATTGCTTCTTTAGCACTTCAAAGTTTCAAAATTAACAATACCATATCTTGAATATTCAAGATTTAAGGGTGAACTCTAATTTACTCCTGATTAGATTTCCAAGTGGCTGTCGAATTAAGTTAAATTGCAGAGGAACATTCAGAAAAACTGAAAGAATGGGGAAAAAAGTTGGCAGACTTCATCTATTTTAAGAAACATAATGAAATAAATGATTTATTGACAGAATGCATATAACCATGTGCCAAAATTTAAAAGGGAATTTCCTGTATCTCATGATAAAACGCTAATATACTATAAAAACAGGGTGGTGGGGTTTTTTTCCCCTTTTAGAAACAACTAATGTAAAGACCTTGGTTCTACTTCAGTGGAATACACTGCAAGAGGAATTTTCATCCTTTTAGGATTGGCTAGAATGGTGCGTGATAAAGCCAGGGTTCTACCAGGAGCTAAGACTGATTATAAAGTACCAGCAAAAAACAGCACCAGGAATTTGTGTTAAGCAAACATCTCATGTTCTATATTGCACATAAATAGAATCTACTTCACCCAAATCACTATATTGTGAATGCTTATGACCTGAATATCTAAGTGGAGGTCTGGAATCTTCTATATACTTTCAGGTACTTCTCTAATTTAAGAAGTGGAAAAGAAGCATTGTGGGAGACAAAACAAACACATAACTGTGTTTCATGCTTTATTCTTGGAAAATGACTCACCAAACACAGTAAAGGTTTATTTAACTCAATTGAATCCAAGAAGCTGATATTTCCCCACGCTTTCAGTTTCAGTTATTGTTCTGAAATTCGCTACTTTCACTACTATGAAAGGGAAACCTTGTTAAGCCTCCACATGAGCATTCTGTCCTAATTTTGAAAAATAAAAAAACCCAAGCTGTCTATCAAAAAGCACATCGGAATACGTGTCCCGAAACGGGAAACACACGTAAATAACCCGGCGATGGCAGAAGCACCTCCCCTCCCCACGGCAAAACCAGGTTCCCCATGTACCGTAAAAACCCCACTATGCTCATTACAGCCG
>NW_009953495.1:673212-681624 GCF_000747805.2 Chaetura pelagica | reverse complement strand
GGGCGCGGAGCGGCCGCTTTCCGGGGGCATCACCCAGCTCCCCCAGCTATCCCGCAGGACTCCGGCTCGGGTCCCTACTGCGTTCTAACGACAGACATTGGCTGGTGCGAGCCCAGCGCTTAGCTGAGAGGTTTTACATTCATCAACATAATTAAGTTCTACACGATTACTCCAACCCAGTCTTCCTGTAGGGTTTACCCTTTAGTTGAACTGCTGGTCAGTTCACACCTAAGAAAGGAGGCGCACAAACAAAACACTTCCTGGCGTCGCGTTCAGGAACTTGCCACGACTTTGATACTGATCTGTGTGGATCCTGCGGCTCAGGAACGCTGCTATACTTAGCGTTACCCTAATGCGAGCGGCGATGAATCACTCTCATCCCCAGGAGGAAGCAGCGCCCAGGATTTACTGCGGCACATTAGGTTAACGACGGCTCCATCACCGCACACCCACGCTCTGACATCACGCCCGCGATGATCCGCGCCGCTGACGCAAGCGCTGACAGGATCAAACACAAAGGCCACAGCAGCTGACGTAGCAGCAGCCCCTCCAACACGGATGGGCTGCAGTAAATCAATAGTCCCAGACGCCACAAATAGTTGCACCACTCTGTCTTTTACATAATGGCTAAGACTTCAAAGTTTTATTTTGGGCTCCCAGCAGCTACCATTAATTACAAAACACCACTAACAACAACCACCAACAACTGGTCCACATTTGTAAGCTGTGCCTGGAAAATATTTCCCGATTACTACTTTAACAGGCGCTAAAAATTGTCAGGAAGGATCATCAGCTTCACATTTACTAGGTGCAGAGTCACCAAAGCAAAAATCAGAAAGATGGAAAAGCAAACGCTGAACTTAGCAATAGGCCTGAGTTAGGGCAGAGGCACAAGAATCACAGAATGGTTTGAGTTGGAAGGGACCTTAAAGATCATCAGGTTCCAACCTCCCTGCATGGGCAGGGACACCTCCCACTAGACCAGATTGCTCCAAGCCCCATCCAACCTGCCCTTGAACACTTCCAGGGAAGGGGCTTCCACAGCTTTCCTGGGCAACCTGTGCCAGTGTCTCACCACCCTCACACTAACCTCATGTCTAACCTAAATCTCCCCTTTTCCAGTTTTGATCCATTACTTCTTGTCCTCTCCAATACAAGCCCTTGTAAAAAGTCCCTCCCCCACTTTCCTGTAGGCCCCCTTCAGATCCCAGAAGGCTGCTATGATGTCTCCCTGGAGCTTCCTCTTCTCCAGGCTGAACAACCCCAAATTCCCTCAGCCTGTCTTCGTAGGAGAGGTGCTAGAGCCCTCAGATCATCTTTGTAGCCCTTCTCTGGACTCTCTCCATGAGCTGCATGTCCTTCTTATCTTGGGGGATCCAGACAGAAATGGATACAGTACTCCAGGTGGGGTCTTACAAGAGCCAAGTAAATCACCTCCTTTGACCTGTTGGCCACACTTCTTTTGATACAGCCCAGGACACAGTTGACTTTGAGCTGCAAGCACACGTTGCCAGCTCGTGTTGGAGTTTCTTGTCCACCATCACCCCAAAGTCCTTTTCCTCAGGGCTGTTCTCAATCCATTCTCCACCCGGCCTGTACTTGTGCTTGGGATTGCCCTGACCCAGGTGCAGGACCTGGCACTTGGCCTTGTTGAACTTCATGCAGTTTGCATGAGCCCACTCACAAGCCTGTCAGAGTCCCTCTGGATGGCATCCCTTCCCTCCAGTGTGTCAATCAGACATCTTCAGTTTGCAATGCTGTCAATTTAACACGTTCCTTATGCTCTAAATGTGCCCTGACAAAATAATCCCTGGATAAACTACTATTTAATAATATAACAGTTGTTCCCACTAAAATTTGTGTTTCTCTAATCAGATATTTTTTTTTTGACATGTAGTGCTGCAGATAGGAAACGTAAAAAGCTAAGCACTGCTACTGATAGTTGGTAGTGGCTAAGACATGAACAGCACAAATGAATCTTAGCAGTTGGCAGCTCTTGGTGTGTAGACAGTGGCTTCTACAAAAGCGAGTTTTGATGCAGAGGAGAGAACTTGGAAGGAACAAGCATTAACTTTAACTTCCTCCCCTCCCGTCTGGTTATGCCAAAAATGAAATTACATAGTATAATTACTTGCAAAAGCCTCTTCAGGCATCACTATATTCAACTTATTACACTAATGAGTTATTTTTTCTGTGCATACTTCCCTGGCTACATTGATTTGAAACTAGAGTGCAAAATTATCTGGCACATTCTGCTGTCTCAGAGCTGCACTCTGAGAAGTCCTCCCTGCTTTGTGCAAATTTCTTAATAATCCCCCCTCAAATTATTATACCTGCACATCTCTACACAAAGATTATGACTTACTGAATATTACTTATATGGATACGATGTATTGATTAAGAAAACCAATAGCACATATATAAATGCTGAAAGAATTTTACCATATTCTAGGGTAGGGTATTTTAAAATTATGGATGAAATACATAGAAGACTCTGTGGATCTAATAAAAATCTGTTTGTTCAAATGGTGATGGAGTATTACAACATATATAGTGTCAGAAATTTGAGCCAGAATTTAATACCAGAGCAGGTTGCCAAGAGAAAATTCAGTGCCCTACTCCAGTTTTTATTTCTATCCAAGGCAAACACCTCTAAAGATGTACTACTCTGAGTTCCTGGAATCTACTAATAACATGTACTTTCATTTGAAAACCTCTGAGCTGTTTAGGCTTCAAGTTAATTATATAAACAAATATAACGCAGATTCAGGTGGTCCATTTAAAATAAAGACAACACAGACCAAAACTTTTTATAAGCAGCTGAAATCCTTCTAATATCTAAAGTAAATACCACATACATCTTTCTTTAAAAGGTCACTCCTAACTGGAAGACATAAAACTAAGTTAGGAGGACATGAAGTGTCTCAGCTTTCCAGGAATTCCATAGTCCAGGTGATCTAGCAGAAAGAGGAAAACCAGGTCAATCTAGAATGAATGACATTGGCTCCACAACTAGAGTTTTAGGGTGCAAAACCAGGGCTAAATCTTGTTCTTGATAAAAAGTTAATGATAATTGCTGACTTAAAAAACCCCCTCATATCCATTAGCTCTGTCCCACTGAATTCTCTTAGATGTACTCCTTGGATTAGTTAGGTGACTTAGCTGTTAGGCTTAGATGAAAAAAAATCTACAACAATACAAAGAAATGGAAAGACAGTTTAGTCTACAGAACTTTCTCTCTTCACACTCACTGCATATAATTATTGTTATGCCTATATTAGAGGTGTTCACTTAAGTCTACCAACAAGGTTCTACCAACACTGCAGTCCCATAAACAAATGCTCAGATGCAGGTTTCTAAACTATGAAATAAAATTTTAAGTAACACTTTATTGCACAGATTTGTTTCAAATAATGAGTGAAGAAAACAGTCCCTGAAGCTGACAATTCAAAAGGTGACATTTGGTAATGCAAAATCCTTCTATCATGACACAAACTGTAGGGAACAAGCCCCAAGCAAATTAGAGTCATCACATGACAAAAATGAGACATAAGAGCAAATTGAAAACATCTGATGTTACATACCTTACATTTGGCATAATCTAAAGCAAACCCTTGGCTTCAGCAGGGTGATTCACTGGCTGCCTCCAGAGGACAACACTGTGCTTCTGCACATTTATCAGGGAGCCACCTCACACCAAATGACACAAATCATTAAGCACAGCGTGCCCTCAAGTAGATATCTGGTTCAGGCCTGCTCTAGTCACTCTTTTGTCCAATTTCAGTAAAGTACATCAGGTTTTCTGAGAGTAGATTCCTAGTGTCAGGAAAAGAAGGTCTTCTTCTTCAGTAGGCTGAATTCTGTGCTGTGCTCAAGCAGATAAACCCCACAGCCTGCTCCTGTGTAGAAAAGTGCTATGAACACCAGCCTACGGAATAACCCGAGTCACCTCTGCTGAAGATGGTGGGTCACTAGAAACCACAATGCAACACACTAAGCTACTGTCCATGGTAAAGATGCTTAAATCCTTTAATCCAAGAGCTTCTAAATGGAAAATACAGAGCCAGCCTTTAGAATGGGAACCAGAATACAGGATTTAAGCTAAATCACACAGGAATCCCCATTTCATCAATGGAAAAAGGCAGACTGCCTTCTTATGTAGTTTTCCTCTAGAATATTATTTATCTTTTTTGAGGTGAAGATGACCATCTCCAGAAGATGACAGAAAGAAAAGCCTAAACTCAGAATAACTCATGGCTGGGAGACTGCTGGAATTGGGAGCTGCAGGTGCAGATTCTGTGGTACTTCACAGAGCAAAAAACCTCAGATCTGCTGATCTGAGGCATAAACTTATTACAGCTCAAGTAAACAAACAGCCTATCCTCCTTTTTGGAGAGAAAGAAAGGCAACATTTACATACTGTCTCTACATTGTTTCTACTGCAGCAAGTCTGTGATGACTGGCTTCTAGCTGTCCCCCTGCAACCTCATGTTTTGTACAACTACAAACATGTAGGGAATGCCATGGTCAAAACAAGAGAGGCAATGGATTCAATGTGCTTGCTAGGAATAGGTCATGATTCAGTGGTGACCTGGGCTGAGTTTGAGCCTTATGCAGCTAAAAGCTTCTAAAGTTAGAACTAGGGTGAAATCCAAACAAGCTGAATGTCACCACTTGTGATTACAGCCTGCTGCAGAGACAAACTTTTCAGTCTTCTCACCAATAACAAGACAAGGTTGTGAATGCAGCTACAATAGAGGATGATCTGAAGACAGAGGAAATTAAAGTTTGAAAAACTACTGATACTGATTGCACCTATCCTGATAAATACTTAAACCAATCAGATTAAGATTTCTGTTTCTGCTTACAGCTTAAGGTCAACACACAAGAATTTTTATGTTCAAAAAGCTTTGCAGACACTTGGTCCCAAATTAATTACCCCAAAATTAAGGCATACATAAAAATGAACTGATACTCTCAGACTTAGTAACATAGAAAGGCACCATGCTTACTACCAACACATGCAGCCTCTTCTGTAGTGAAATGCTTTTACTATTATAAAGATCACTAAATACCTTCAACCAATTCCCACTGCAAAACTCATATTTTACTGTTGAAAGTGTTTTTCAAGTGCTTTTCAGGGTCTGGGTTAGCTTAAAAAAGTCACCACATTGTAACTAATAAAGGTTTTTAGAAATTTTATTTAAATCTTTTAAACTTGTATTACCATTTGAAATTTAAAATTTGGTCCTTATGGTGTTTTATGTGACAAAGGCTCCTTGAGTCTTCACAATGAACTCTTTACAGAACCCTTCATCAAGGAATTATTTTCTCCAAATCTCAAGCAAGTTACCACACAGGGAATGGTGAGCTCAAACATTAAGAGAATCTATGACAAAGGTTGCTTTTGATTAAAAGTTTTCAACAATGTTAATAAATGCATATTATCAGAAAGAAAGTCTCTGATAAAGCAGTAAACAGACACAAAGATAAGCCTATGCTGTTGCAGTGTTGTCTTAAAATTCAGTTTATTCTATAACCTAATACATTTTAGCAAGTAATATACCCGCTGCCTTGGCAGGCAAAATGAACTCGGAGTCAGGACAAATCATGTAAGGAATCTACATATCTGTGCCAAACGCCAGGGATGAAACAACTTAACTTGGCTCAGACATTTAAAAGTTGTCATTCCAAACCAGAAAAAAGGGAAGACAACACATGCATATGGTGGAACTGCTTATTATACGTTATCTACAGATTAATATATCCCTCTACTACGAAGCTAAGACAAAAAAATTGCTAACTAGCTAGAAAGTAAATGTATCCTTTGTGCAGAAACCTTTTTATTGCTTCACTACTGCCTGGATGAGGGAAATCTACATTTTCTGTTGCTGGACCATTTGGGCTCAAGGACTGAAAAAGACCTCATGAATCAACTCTATTCACCAACAATTGCAGCTTCATTCCCTCCCTATTATCATATCAAGTTCCAACCTTTACAGATAAATTATACTGGAGTTAATACTTACCTTGTGAATCAAACCGCTTGCCTGCTTCCTTGTCCTTATCAAGTTTCAAGTGAGGAGATCCCTATTTATAATTTATTAATCTTACATATGATCTTGCATTCTATATAACAAAATTTCACCCAGTTCAAGGGTAGCATACAAACAACACTCCTTTAAACAGTTAATACATGTTCTTGTTGATCTTTTTATCACTTCTGGAATACAGATTCCAATGCCATTCAAGTTGTTTGGGTGATAAGCTTTGCTAAAATAACAAGTATATATAGAATATCTTGATAGCTGAAAGACACCTGAGTGCACTGATTACTGAGTGATTAAAAAGGGATATATTAACATTCTAGGCTAGCTGTGCATCATGATTTAGCATTCAATTCTTTCCTATTTCATCCACAATTTAGAACCTTAAAAAAAACCCTCCACAAAACAGCTGCTAAGGTTATATTGACTATGCTGAAGCTCTTTAGAGATAAGAGCTCAAAAAAGATTCTGTACTATGCTTAGAGTTTTGCAGCACAAAGCCAGGCATCATGAAGGTATCTGGCCTCGACTCCATCCACTGCATACCTGCAGTTCTTTAGACCTACAGTCTCTAGTCTTTCTATTTACTTCCCACTGGCCTTCACAGCCCCCAAAGCTATATCATATATACCTGACATTCAGCCTCTTTTTCTACATGGCGTGTTCCCTAGCACTTCAGAGCTCTGGTTCAGCTCACAAGAGCTGCACAAAAGTGTTTACTTGTCCAGACACTGCTGCACAACACCACCATAAAACCAGATGATCCAGCAACATACATTTACACACCCCTGAAAAGGAGCCAAACCCCAACACCCTTCGATTTAACTGCTGTTACCAAGATGAGACTAGATTCTTTCCCATAAATAAAATAATCTGATTCTCAAATGAGTGGACAAGGCTCAGTAACTGAAAAAAATAAATGACAACACTGAGATTCTATTCACATAATGGACAGGTGGAAAGCTATTATGGGCAAATTAATGCTCTGTAGAGTATTTTAAAGACCTGTTGGAAGATGAACTGGGAAAACAATCTACAGATAAAGCTCTGTGGGAATACGGATAAAATTACTAGTCTAGTATGTGTCATAGCTTTACTGGAAAAGAATGCAAGGAAACTTGAGAGTGTATATAGCTGCACTTAAGGGAGAAGATAGGGTATTTCCAAGGTAATTTTTCCTCCTTTTTATGCAGTCTTTCTTGTGAAAGAATTAGAAGAGTGTAATAAGCATAAAAACACACCTTTTACAAATATTTTATTGAAAAGGCTACATACACGTCATGTCAGATTTACAACCTGTGTAGAAAAGCACTGTTGTAACACATAGGGTCTGGAAGTTGACAGTAAAAAATGCTCAAACAGCCAACAATCAATCTCAAAACCCCATGCTTGCCAGTCCTCCTGTGCCCATTTGCAGTGCAAGTTGGGGAAAGCACACTAGCCAGTCCTTTGCATCTATGTTCAACATTTGCTTATGTTCACTATTTTTCTCCTTTCTTAGCAGGTGATTTTTAAAACTCATTCATGCTGGAAAAACTTTAACTGGTTCCAGTTGCTCAGACTGGCCTTGTAACTTATTAAATATTTTTATTCATTGATGCTTTCCTTAGTCATCAGATGTCCCCCAAAATTGTACTGCCAGTATTATCATGCTAAAGCAGAGGTAGTTACTTTGCTTTTGACTCCTTACTATCCAATTCAGAAAAAACCCCCATATCTTTAAGAAAAAAATATAGTTTCACTTCTCAAAGTCTCCAAATCATCTTGGGCTTTAGGCTCTTCAAGGATTTGCCTGCAAGACAGCTTTATTTGTATGTACTGTATTTTGAAAAATAAAATGTAAAAGTCAGATGAGATTTCAGACTTAGCCAAATTTAAAAACTAGGTAAGATTAAGCTTACTTTAAAAAAAAATTAATATAATTAAATATAATTTTCTAAATCTACCTGCTACTTAAAGAGTTTTACTGAGATGTTTCTTGACTTTGTAAATCATAAGAACTAACTGTCAAGAGTGGTGCCTTTCAGAGCACAACCTCTTCAAGGCTAGGATGTAACACAGTAGCACTTCTCTAAAGTGCTGTTTTTCAAGAGACAGTCTCTTACACACAATTTGTGGGAAAAACAGAAAAAGAAGAAAGGCTGACAACTCTCTGTAGACACATCTTTTTCCTCCTCTCTGTCATCTTCACCTTTCATTCTGACTTGTAGAAGAGAAGGCTGCAGTATGATTAAGCCATAGCTTCTGGACCTAACAGTTCTTTCCTGGAATTTGATTGTTTCCACTTGCTTTAGCAGTTTGGGGTTTTTCTGTTAGTTTTGTAACTGGCTTGCTAAAGCTGTGTTTTATGAGCAGGGCTTTCCCT
>NW_009953495.1:643472-673039 GCF_000747805.2 Chaetura pelagica | reverse complement strand
TTTCCCTACTTTGAGACTTTGTCTCAGCCCACAGTCCTGTTGCAGTCTTTGTTCAGCCCAGTCCTTCCACTTAAAACGACCTGTCTATATTTAATAAGATTTTTCTAGGGTTGTTACAATACTTTGGTACAAAGAGGTCATAATGAGGAATACTCACTATCCTACTCACAGTAACTTACTCACATTTTATTGAAACTACAATTCCATATTAACTCCTTTTATGAATTACTAATGAAGTATTAACACAGACTATCAGCTCATGGTTCTTATTGCCACTCTTTGGTTGCCTTGTAAGGCATATCCATTCCACCTATGAATACAACTGTCAAGATAACCCAAGGGAAACAATATGAAGATGGCCCATATGTAGAGGACCAAAGGGAAAGGACAGTGAAAGTGCCGGAGAATGAGCTACTTGAAAAACAAATTGTTAACAGGCACAAGAGATTAACTATATGCTAACATGATAGCTGATTAATCAAAAGAGAAGGAAGTTGTAGGCAGCTCCTCCAGCAGCTCTAATATAATTAAGTTGATACCCAGCTACAAGTTACTGGGTGCTGTGCAGTCACTTGAAAAATTCTGAGCCTCTTTGGATGGTGTCTTAGTGCACTTGCTCCAGACAAGTTAATTTTCTGGAAAGCTCTTAGCAGTCTGAGACAGAGCTTCTCTTTGCCAAAAAGAAAAGAAGAACAGCACTGTGGACAGCTGTATTTACTACCAGTGAATTTGGCTCTTCCAACTTTGTTTGAACCCCCCTGTAATTACACTCTTTAGCACTGTGGACAGCTGTATTTACTACCAGTGAATTTGGCTCTTCCAACTTTGTTTGAACCCCCCTGTAATTGCACTCTTTCTTAAATAGCTTTACGTGGCTGAACTTACATGCTTGCAATTGGTCTTTAAGTCACATTACACAGTAGATGTTTACATTTGTGCACAGCTAGGCTATATATTTGTGATGACCTTGTTATCTTTCTCTTCTTCCTTTCCCTCATTTGGATAGTACACTGCTTTAGATGTAAACCAAATTGCTGCATGTCTGCAAAAGGAAGAAGGGGAAGGAAAGTTTAATGAAGCTGAAGAGTGTCATGATCATGTAAGTCATGCAAGCTGACAAAATCTCAGTCGTTTGACAGTCCAAAAAAGACAACTATAATAATTTACCATTAATAACGCATGCACAGCCATATCTGTCAAGCCATGAGATGCTGATTCATCCATTAGATGGATGCACTAAGTCATTTTCATGAAACCCAGTGCAAAGTCAACTTAAAAACATTAAGTTTTACTTTCAGTAAAACAGAAGTAGCATTTGTTTTTGAAGAATTAGTCAGATGATGAAATAGAGAATCTTCTTTCTTGTTTAATAAAATGTTAGCAATCTTCATGAAACTTTATTATTTCAATCAATCAGACTGCATGCCAATTAAGATTGAGAAATTGCTATCAACATAAGTTATTCTAAATATTAGGATATTAAGTGAAAATACTAAGTAAAATATTTTTCAGGCTCCCCTGCCTGCACCTGATCTTTGATTCAGGTCAAACTGCTAGCTACTTCATTAGATAAACTTTCTACTTACATTAGAAACTAAGAAGAGATCCTACATAATTTCTCCTCCTTTTTCCTCCATGAAGCAAGTAGTACAGGGATATTTCTAGTCAGGGAAGAAAACAGATGAACTGACTGCCGTACCAGGGGACTATAATAATATTGCCAGATGCAGACCTGTGCAACTTAACATGCTTCATACAAGACTTAACCAACTGATTCCAGACTCAGCCTACAGTCGCACACAAATCTCAGTGGTTTCAGTTAATATTCCACAGCCTTGTGAGCTAAATATGACTGACTACACACAGGGAAACCAAGTTTCAGGGGCATTCTCTAGCTGCATCTTAGGGCTGTAACTCCATTCCCAACATGCCCCTCCAAATACTTGTAACTTCCTTGTAAAATGTTAGATGCTAATGGAAATGGATGAGTTCAAAGTGCTTGAATGCTTGAGGACAAAGATATTTACTGTGTACAACTGTGAAACAACACGAATGAGAATGATTCCAGGATGCATCCTTTTTAATGTCAGCTTATAATACCAGGCTTTAGCTCCAGAATGGAGACATCTCATTTAGGAATCTAAAATTATGTGTCTGTGTGCAAGTTAGGACTTTAAACTTCCCTTATAGCAAATGGAGATCTGGTCAGTACAGGCAGTGGAGCCTGGAGAGCTATTCAGCACAAACTGATGTCAGCTGAAAAGCAGTGACTAAGTCTTCACTAGTTACAATGGGAGCTTAGATCCAAGGCCACATATAGAAATACACATTTAGACACCTAAAATTAGATGTCTTTAGCATGCAGCTGAAGCACTGATATTTCAAACAAATGTCTCCAGAACCTTCACACAGTCAGGCTGGGTTTGCAGTGTGGAGCTTGAAGTGACGTGAAAATAGGGAGTGAAGGAGAATATAAAAGACAAAGGAAGATAAATCTATCAGAATATGCAGGAAATTGAGATAGGAGGAGAACCTCACTGAGGACCTTATAATGACCATAGTAAGTTATTAATTAATTCATATATCAAAACATGTGAAATGAGTTAATATGATAAATGTTAGAAAAATACCTAATACAAGAATTAGAAAATAACCAAGGCAAAAATGTTAGAGACATGTTTTGTCCATATAAAGATATCATATCTATTTAACACATTTTGTAATACACATCTGGGTTTATTTTTAAGGGTTCATTATGCAGGCTCTTAATCTACCTAGATGACTAGAGATGCTCAAAACAAGAATTCTTGCTAAGAATTTTTTTTGTTAGTTTTACTACTTCGTTCCATTATTACAGATCTATGTATTTAAATAAATGTTATTTTACTCCTCAACTTTGCCCAATGCTAAAGTAGATACTAAGTATTTTAACAAACAAGATATGGTACTTCTAGAGGTGATGCCATCCTTAAAGTCAATACATGGGATCATGACTGCAGTGCATTCTAAAATTGCCACAGAATGAGAGCACACGCTTACTTAACAGAGTGGGTTTAGGATTTGATAATAAGCTGTAGTCTTCCTGTGTAGGCAGCACCTTCCAGTGACTATTAGCAACTAGCACAGTCCCTTCTGAGGGGTTTGTGGCAACCTACACAGAATTTGTCTGATCTTTAAACACCTCCAATATTAATACATTAGTTTTAAATAGAACAACACCAAAGCACCAGATGATACAGAGAAAATAAATCTAGGGGTCTCTTTGGTTCAAGCGTACTTAAAAAGCAGTTATGTAGGGATTTTTAAATGTTTATCTTGGTTGTTCTATCACTATGTGAGAACAATCAAAACTACATGAGGCCTAGCAGAAGGTAACAGTAACTAGATTGAGAACAGCCCTGCAGAGGACTTGGGGATACTGGTGGATGAAAAACTAGACACAAGGTGGCAATGTGCGCTCACAGCCAAGAAGGCCACCTGTACCCTGGCGTGCATTAAAAGTAGCGTGGCCAGCAAGGCCAGGGAGGTGATTCTGCCCCTCTGCTCTGCTCTGGTGAGACCCCACCTGGAGTGCTTTCCTGGAAAGGAAAGACATGGAGCTGTTGGAACAAGTCCAGAGAAAGACCATGAAGCTGAGCAAAGGGCCGGAGCACCTCTGCTATGAAGACAGGCTGAGAAAGTTGGGATTGTTCAGCCTGGAGAAGAGAAGGCTCCTGGAAGACCTTATAGCACCTTCCAGTACCTGAACAGGGCTTGTAAGAAAGGCAGAGAGAGACTTTTAACCAGGCTCTATTGTGTGGTTTAGATTGGATGTAAGGAAGAATTTTACGATGAGAGTGGTGATGCACTGGAACAGCTTCCGAGGGAAACTGTGGAAGCTCCATCACTGGAAGTGATTAAGGTCAGGTTGGATGGAGCTTTGAGCAACCTGATCTTGTGACAGATGTCCCTGCCCATGGCAAGTGGTTGGAACTAGATCTTTGAAGGTCCCTTCCAACCCAAACCATTTCATTATCCTGTAATAGTTTTATTCACACAATATTCTGAGTAATGGGCAGACTTGGTGTTGCCAAGCTGAAGTTAATCTTAGAATAAACTGAAGTTTGTTTCACTACTATACTCTAAGAATTCATGTGATCTTTTTTATCTTGACTTCCTTTAAAACTATTTTCAGAAGCACTTTATTCCTTATTTTAAAGAGAAAAAAACGAGGTTAAAATCGCTTAACTTTTATCTCACAGACTAACCTTAATACTGATACTTCATTTCATTTCATAGCATGAAGTATTTATGACTCATTCTAATTTACATAATTTTTCCTATTTTATTATGAAAATGGCAATTTTCCTTTGCAGAGACATATAGAACATGGTCTCTCTTATTATGTCAAGTAACATTTAATAGCCTTTAGCTGTAACTTGGGACTGTTACAAAATGTGCTCAAGATGAGTCATCTTCATTCATTTATTCTGCAATGGGAAGAATTCATGAATGAGTGATCGGCAGTAATTCAATTCTACAAAGAGAGCCCATTCATACATTACAAACCTGGTTTTCTGAATCACTGTAATGGAGATGATTATTTCACTTTCACAGAAGAAAATTTCAGCTTAAGGAAAGCTTCCATAGAAGTCCAAGTATATGAGAGAGCAGTTTTATACATTTAAAAGAGCTCTTCTGAAAAGAAACATTTTGGTCTGATATATGGATACACAGACAGATATCTTCCCATCTAGCAAGAAAAGCACAGGGTCTTTGGAAAGTAAAAGACTGACAAATGGTTTAAATCGAAGTTGCGTCAAGAGGGGGCAGAAGTCATTGCTATCAGACAAACCAGTAGGCAGCCAAAGAAAATATTTTACAAAATCAGAGAAATGGCTATTGGCACACAGAAGTGGTCATCTGAAGCTGTATTTAAGTCAAAATACATATAACAGAAAAGCAACTAAGAATCAAGACTGCTAAGTACACAAGTATAAAGCAACCATGCTTCTTATTTTACAGAAATACAAATGTAAGACACCAAGAATAAAATAAAGAAATTTTAAGTCATAAAAATTTCACCAAAATAAAGGAATGGGATTCATCAAGGAGGAAAGGTCCTTTTACCAGCAGTGCTCTTTTGCCATCCTTAAGAGATTTGAAACCAGGAAATGATCTTCAGAGCTTTTTCAACCCACCTGAACTGCCATGGAAGAGGCCCACATTAAGGAGCCACTTTTCACTTATCATTTCAAATCAATCAAAGCTTTACAGACCACCTATGAGAGTTTTACCAGCAAACAAATTGTAAGTCAATACACAGACCTGGGTATAGATACAGCATTTATTTCAGAAGCTTAGCTCACAGAAAAAGCATGGTGTAGTTCTTCAGTAATGGGTACTTTAAGTTTTCACTACTTTGTTGATTCAAGGACAGCTCTAAAATCATCACTTTATTCACATCTCTCCTTTCTCCTGGAGAGAAACTGACTTGTTTTCAGGTTGAGCTCTACCCTATGTGCAGTGTATCCAAAGTAAGGATAGTTACATTTGATTTGTGAAGATGACCATAAGAGTAGCACAAAGACTTACGGAGCATCTCAGTGTTTGCAACAGACAGGGATATGATGCAAGAAAATATAATTACCATGGTGGTCAGATTTATAAACAATCCACACTGCCTTCAGAAGACAGCACAGTCGCAAGGCGAAATGACCAGCAACGAAGTACAAAAGAGACTAAGAACTATCCAAGGAACAGTGACTTACCAAACCACCCAAACTGCTGTATCTGCTCTTCTATTGGGGATCCATCCAGAAGCAGGTCACTACCTCTCAACTTATTTACTTTCATTTTTGTATTATATTTACATAATTTCAGTTGAAACATATGACCATGAAAATTGCCTAGCAAGAAACTGAATTTACATTTTATTGTTTTCAAATTGGTCAACGTGTAACATTCCAGATTCTTTGTAAGCTCAAATTATTTATCTTTTTCCTTGGATATCTTTTAGTAAGACTTCACTCCAAAGAGACAATATATTTGTTAGCCATCACTTTCCTAACTATAAATTAAATTACAGACAGTAGAAAGATGGTCTTTGAAAAATGTATCACAGAATCACAGCATCACACAGAATCCTAGGGGTTGGAAGGGACCTTGAAAGATCATCTAGTCCAACCCCCCCTGCCAGAGCAGGATCACCCAGAGCACATCACACAGGAACGTGTCCAGGTGGGTTTTGAATGTCTCCAGAGAAGGAGACTCCACAACCTCCCTGGGCAGCCTGTTCCAGTGCTCTGTCACTCTCACAGGAAAAAAGTTTTTTCTGATATTCACATTGAACCTCCTATGCTCCAATTTGCACCCATTGCCCCTTGTCCTATCACTGGTCATCACTGAAAAAAGCTTAACTCCATCTTCCTGACACTCACCCCTTACATATTTGTAAACATTGATGAGGTCACCCCTCAGTCTCCTTTTCTCCAAGCTAAAGAGACCCAGCTCCCTCAGCCTTTCCTCAGAAGGGAGATGTTCCACTCCCTTAATCATCCTTGTGGCTCTGCACTGGACTCTTTCAAGAAGTTCCCTGTCCTTCTGGAACTGAGGGGCCCAGAACTGTACACAATATTCCAGATGCAGCCTCACCAAGGCAGAATAGAGGGGGAGGTGAACCTCTCTTGACCTGCTAACCCCCAGATGCAAGACTCTACACTTGCCCTTGTTGAACTTCATCAGGTTTCTCCCCACCCAACTCTCCAGCCCGTCCAGGTCTCACTGAATGGCAGCACAGCCTTCTGGTGTGTCAGCCACTCCTCCCAGTTTAGTGTCATCAGCAAACTTGCTGAGGGTACATTCTGTACCCTCATCAAGGTCACTGATGAAGATATTGAACAACACTGGTCCCAGTACCGACCCCTGAGGGACTCCACTAGTCACAGACCTCCAACTAGATTCCGCCCCATTGACTACAACTCTCTGATTTCTTCCTTTCAACCAGTTCTTGATCCACCTCACTACCTGATCACCAAACCCATACTTGATCATCTTATCTACAAGGATGCTGTGGAGACGGTGTCAAATGCTTTACTGAAATCGAGATAAACCACATCTACCGCTCTACCATCATCTATCCACCTAGTAATTTCCTCATAGAAGGCTATTAGGTTAGTCAAACATGACTTACCCTTGGTAAAACCATGTTGACTGCTCTTGATGACCCCCTCATCCTTGATATGCCTAGAGATAGTGACAAGAATAAGTTGTTCCATCACCTTTCCAGGGATGGAGGTAAGACTGACCAGTCTATAGTTACCAGGGTTCTCCTTCTTGCCCTTCTTGTAGACTGGAGTGACATTTGCTTTCCTCCAGTCCTCAGGCACCTCTCCTGTTGCCCCTGACTTACTGAAGATGATGGAGAGTGGCCTAGCAATGACCTCCGCCAGCTCCCTCAACACCCTTGGATGCATTCCATCCTAGAGGTTGGAAGAGACCTCGAAAGATAATCTAGTCCAACCCCCAATACATTCCTTAAAAAAAAAAAGGTACTATATTCAACATCAAATTGAAGTCCTTGTTATTTTTAGAATATTGAACATCCCACAAAATATCAAGTAAATTAAGTTCTCAGAACCAGTTCATTCTAGAAAGCAAATATCAGACATGAAGGTATAGTTTGGTTATCACTTACCATTCTATTACAAATAACTAAGTATTGTGAATTATACATGTAAGCTTTACAAACCACAGTTTGTAAAGGGATCATGATATCCCTGTAATAAAGTATTAAATGAATTTCATTTAAAATCTTTGCTTGTATTAAGTGTGATACATGACAAAAACATAGTAATTGCAATATGCAATGTGTTTGTTGTATATAATTACAGGTGTTCTGTGAGCAAGATGTGTTCTGGTTTTGCAAAGTAGTACACAGATACACCTTTTTAATGTATGTAATACTACCTTTTTTTCACAGTACATTACAGAAAAAGTTGAATATGCATTCTTCACAGAAGCTTTTAAGTCAATCCAGTCAGAAAAGACAATAAAGTTGGGTAAATATTTATAGGAAAAAACTGAGATTGAAAAAAAAAGTACTAAGAAACATTGTAATTACTAAATTAAATTCCCACTGATTGCATCTCCACTGAATTTTGCCATCTTTGCTTTCTTCATGCCTCTTAAAAAGAATAATCTCTGCATGTTTATATGTTTTCCTCCAAACCGTACTCATTATATATTTCCACATCTTTAACTTTGATTTGACCTATTAACTGAGTGCTTGCAGTGAAGAAAAGAACAGGGAACTGATGCAAGCTTGCTTTTAGAGCCAATGCAATAGTCTCCTGTGGCTGCAACCCATTTTGCAAACTTGTCATCCATCTTCTGGCCAAGTCAAAACCAAACTATGTTTGAGAAGTTGTGGCAGAGCAAAAAAATATCACCAATACCTATTTACTTTCTACAGCGTACACCATCTGAAATTGTTCCCTTTACTACACACAGAAAACAGGAACACTGACATTCCTCATTAATTGCAATACATACCATGAAAAAGGTACAGCATCAATGACTAAGGGGATTTCTTCTTTAAGCCAAACAGATCCAACAAGCCCAAAAGTAGAACGACCCATTGGCATAGCACTCATAAAACACAGAAATGTCTCAGGACTGGCAAGAATAGACCAGAAAATAAACATTCATAAGATCATGTGCATTTCAGACTGTTCCAAGGTTAGTGAATATACAGATATGAAAAACTCCTATGCTCTTCTGTTTTGCTACCAAATGGAAGCTGTATTTTCATGCCCCAGAAAGGGGAAGGAAAAGGAGAATGTCTATGTAACAGAAAGTTTGCAAAAGCTGTGGAACTGATTTGAGATGTAGGTTCCTAGATTACCAGTGCCACTTTTCAAGAAAGTTGTAAAAACCCTCTGTAAGCTTACAATTAGTGAGAGCAAGGAACAACTGTCTACTAACAGTTCATGCTCACTTTCATTTTTAAGGCATGAAGGAATCAGCAGCTGAATCAAATCACAATAGTGAGCTGCCTACTTGGGAAGTAAGAGAGACCAGGAAAGGATAAAAGCTGTGCCATGAAAGCTTAGAACTCTATCTATAAAGATATGATCTCAATATTTTTGCAGTTCATCACACACTTTCTGCTTTCAAGATAGTCATGCAAGGGAAGTGTCAATTCATTCCTCCATCCCCTGAAGCTCACCTGATAAATCAAAATTAAAACAAAAAATGCAACGCATGCCACTCTCAGTATTTTGTACAACAGAAGTAAACTACATCTTATCTGTTCTTTAACTTAAATGGCAAGGCAAAAATCACTATGCTCCTCTCAGATATTGCTAAGTAATTATTACACAGCTGTGTTTCAGATAAACCCTGTAGAACTGCGAGATGCAACATTGATCCATTTGTGACTCAAAAGAAGTGACAATACCATGCAACCAGCACAAAGTTTTGAAAAATTGTGCTAATGGATATGTAAACCTAATTACAATACAAGGCCTCCATTTAATCAGTTATTTTGCAGCCAAAAAACAAGCGTATGAGACTGGATACCAAACCTTTTGTCTCTTCTCAAACTGGAGAGAGAGGTGAAGCAGCTGGAAAATACTCACTTAACTTCCCAGAACAGTATCTGTTGAAGTTGGGCCAATATCCAGAAAAAAAGAAGGTAGGATTCATTGGCCCAGAAGTTAACAAGTGACCTCATAGCTGAATATGTGGATATTCTAAATAGCAGCAATTTCTTACTGCTTATTTCTTGCACCTGTAGATAGGCTTAACTGGTGGCTATTTTCATTCAGAATAGAAAACAACATCCAAACTCACCATTGCACACAGGGATCCTACACTGAAATGAAGCATTTGTACTTTGAAGCTGCACTTGCTAGAACTCAGAAAGGACACAATTTGGCCCCTAGAGATAATGAAAAACTAGTAGAGGGGGAGCAGACATCTACTGGTGGGATAGGCAAACAATGGCACATGACAGCAAAGCATTAAAAAAAATAATAAATCGAACTAGTAACTGTAGCTTTTAACTTGAAGTCTGTGTAATAAATGAGGTTATTCAAAAGTTGCTACAACAGCACTTCCCCGTTTGCTTTGCAAACTGAAAATGTTCCCTCCCAAGAAATTTAATTTCATCTAATACAATAAAAAGTACTTTATGGTAGTGAAGACTAAACCAAATGATCCTTAGCACTTAATATTTTAGGTCTTTAAACTGCTCTTGTGTTTAAAATAATTTCTGTCAGTCTTTTACTTTCAACACCACAAATTCCCTTTTATTTATCCTGATGCAGATGCAGGAAATATTAAAATAAGTTTATCAGCTTTACCTGTAATGCACTGAAACTGTCCATCTTCTCTTCTTATTGTAAATGCTTCCCCTGGATTAACTTGCACAAGAATAACCTTAAAAATAAAAGAGTGTTTACAACCATTACACAGGAATATGTCATAGAAGTCTGGTATGTGAAAAAAAAAAAAAAAAAGTGTTATTGGGAAAAAACAAGGTGGGTTTTTTTTGTTAGTAAATACATTATTTTTCTCTTCACACTGCTTGCTTCCTTCATCCCACAAAGAAGAGATAAGAGCAAGAACAAGTACAGATATTTTTAAACAAACATTCTTCAAAGAATCAAGGAGAGAAGAATAACTGATTAAAACAGTGCCTGCACAATTTTTTTCTTGACACGTTAGTACCATTAACAAGCTATTTGTGCAGCTTAAATTATTTCAACAAATTACATTAACTTTAACATTAATCAAACCATTACATAAAGCTTCAGAAGGAAGCCTAGAACTCCCAGTGTTTGAATTTTTATCATAACCACTTGGCAAACAGTTTTCAACACAAGGTAAATACTGTGTAATTTCCTTCTTTACATGATGTAAGCATGTTTGTACATTCATTAATGAAAAAAACAACATTATTAGAATCATGACAAAATAAGTGCACTGGACCCACAGCATGAAACAATATGTATGGTTTTATTTGTGGAAAGATGTTTATCCTAATTTTGTAAACCCAAGCAATGCAGAATTGATAGCAAAGCATACTTATCAACCAAAATAAACAGAGGAAGTCTGACATGTACCAAAGCAGAAGCCTGTTATTATTTTAGCCTTCTCTATTCTCAGTTGAAACTTGCCTTTCTGTGAGAGAAAAAGTTTGTGAGCATGAGGAACCAAGCTAAAATTATGAACAAAGGGGGAAAAAAAACCCAAACATAAGAGCAGGTGCATTTCGTAATTTCCTTTCTGGAAACGTCTTTCTTCAGTCCCGTTTGCACATGTCTAAATAAAAGTGTATATCTTTCTCCTGGTGTGAATCAGAGAGAGACAGATCTTTATATGTGCAATGCTTCAATATTATGGCCAAAAATATACTTGGTTACATGCTAAGTGAAAATAAAATTGGTCCGGTTTGAAAACAAATAAACAAACCACCCCACAAAAAACCACCAAAAAACCTCAAAGAAAACATGAAACTTGAGTGTTACTTATTTTAGGAATACCAGAGCAACCAGGAAAGGGTGAGAAAAAAGGCAGAAATCATACAAATTGTCCAGCCTCTGGCTGAGCAACTGTAAGAATTAATGAAAAGATGGCAAGTTCTACCCTAACATAGCTGCAACTTTGATGAGATTCACATTTTCAAACTTGGGCCGTGTGATTCCATAATGGCTCAGGTCAGTTTTGAGCACATACTTAAAAAATACTTCTTTAAGTTATTTCATGTGGTACAGGGCTGTTACTGGAGAAAGATATCTCCAGAAGTCTTAGGCTCTTCAGAAAAAAAACCCACAATGAATTATATAACTATTAACACTTTTTCTTGCTAATAAGTTCTTCAGATCTTCTACAGTGTATCTGAATACAAAATTTACTAAGAATTAGCATTCATAATATAACCTAAACTTAGAAACAAGAGGATTTTAGACATGAATTTAGTCAAATAAGACTTACAGTCTTTAGAAAACACAGTATTGCCAGAATTTATTGTCAAGTGATTGAGGATAGCATTTTAAAAACTGGCTATCACCTTCAGAACGTGACGAATGAGAGAAATATGAGTGGATAAGTTTTCAGACTCCTCAAGCAACTTTTTGAATACATATTTCATTTATTTACTTTCCCCTCTGTCACAATTGAAAGTTTTTGCTTGAAATTAGACTGGAATAAAAGCTTTGAAGGAGTACATGAGAACATCTTTCCATCTCTTTGTGGGTTGGATAAACACATTAGCCCAAGTCTTTAGGCTAATTTAGTATGCCCTAACTCCTGCAATGAACCATCCTGGCTGCAGCTGACATGTCAGTCTGTACAATTTTCAGCTCAATATCCTTATTCTTCACTGTACAAACTATATGAGGCAGAAAAGCTGCAAAGACCTCAAGTCCTCAAGGTTTAGAGCACTGGTTTACAAAAACCAAGGCCCTTGTCTTTCATACTGAATATTATAGACCTTGATGTTCTTCCTCTTCTGGGCAAAGCATTCTCATAGGTTGGAACTTAGTGAAAAGCTTTGGAAAAATCTGATGGTTCAGCTTCTCCTCAATCTTTCTGAGATAAAACCTGTTGCTTTACACACAGCAGCTAAAGCTTTGCTATCCCAAGGCGAATATGCATTATTCTATCCAGATTTCTATTGCCTGCTCCACCAGGATAATGGTGATAATCTGAAGATACTAATTTGTGATGTGTCAGTCTCAGTGGAGGCACATTTAACATGGCCACTTTTCAAATGTTATTTCTCTTTCTAAATCGACAAAACACTAATAAAGGACTTACACAAAGTCCTTAAAAAAATAATGCAAACTGAAGACACTGAGGCCTTGATCCAGGCTTTAGAATGCTACAGCACTTCTAAAGCATAACCAACTATAAAAATCCACTAAAATTTAAAAGTGTAATTTCTTAATGATAACACAACTTTGACTTAACGTACTTTTGTATCAAATTCAAAATATAAAAAGGCATTGTTATTAAGAAATGGGAGTATTAGGTCAACAACTAGCTTTGTGTGATTTCCACTGGTACTATAAATTGTTTCTTTTAAACAGTTATTTAATGATGATCCACATGACCTCAATACAGTTCCTCATGAAAAACAGTAAAGCATCTCCTTCCAGAAATTAGTATACAAGTTGACAATACAAGAGTACAGCTACACACTTATCTTCAAAAAAGTTCTTGCATAAATAAAACAAAATGATCTGCCCATATAGCTAATGTTTGATATACCCAAAATATCAGTTGCCAAAGATGTCCAAGCTTTAACAGTGCAATTTCAGACTTTTCAATGGTACTTAATTTATTCCACAAATGAAATTTTAGAAGATAAACCGAGATCAAATAAACAATGTTACCAAGCTTTGTAGTAGTTTAATTAAATAGGCATGGATTATAGAGGTTTCTTCTTAGCATAATATTGAAAGGAAAATCCATCCTAAAAACACAGAAGGGCATTGCAAAAAGGAATAGTATTCATGAAACTCTCTTATTACCATGGAATACTTGACTTTTTTTTCCCTGTCTTTAAAACATTTACTTCACTGCTTATCTACTATCAGCTGAAGATACATAGTCCAAATTGGCAAAGACCAGCTTCCTAGCAAAACTGAATCATGCCACGTATTAGAAATCTCAATATGTTTTTCCTGAAATTGCTGTTTAAACTCGGGCAGCTGCGCAAGCCAAGTAAGAACACAAGAAATGTCGTCATGGTCTGGGTCAGCAGCCCAGGTCAGCAATTCATCTAGCTTGGTACTTTTTCTCTAATATATCAATTAAGATGTTGCTTTAATGGGAGCAAGTGAGCCAGGTCATGTTCTGCAGTTCATCTCTTTTATTGTGTATGAGTTTGCCTAAACTCTCCGAGTTCACTTACACATTGAATTGCCTCCACAACTTCCCATGGCAGCATGTTCGTGACGTTCACTTTTTAGCCATTTAAAACCCATTTTGTACTAGTTAAATACCTGTCTGTTCCTGTGCTATGGGATTTGCTGAACAACAGCTCTGAAAATAATTTCATCCATCTCCTTTTTTTAAGGCTTGGCAATTTCTCCCACTTTGTCCCCAGTCTCTGCAAACAGAGAGGAGCTAATATTTCTAACCTCTCCTAGTTCTGGTTCATCCCCTTGACCACATCAGTGGTACCTAAAACCACATCTCTATTAGCTCAAGGACATTCCCAGGTGCTGGAACAGTCACCTGCAATGATGAAGTAAGTATAGTAATCCTGAGCACAACAATAACCAATGCCAATGAGCCATCTTCTCTAAGACAATACTGGAAAGTATTCCTGAGACCACTCTTACCAGGCTGTTTGGACACAAACATTCTTTCTGGAGGAATATAGTTTACTAGAACTGACTTCTTCCACAACACTTAGTCTCAGACCCTGGAACATTCTTGGGCATACTTAAATTACTTACATATAAACACTGCCTGATAACAGCCTGAAGAAGCTTCACAACCTTCTGCCTTTTTGAAGGACTACTTAAGGGACATCCTCTTAATTAGCTTTGAAAACCTATTTTTCATCTTAATGATAATTTGAGCTGGTCTTGTAAGATAAATACACTCTTAGACTACAATGATAAATATACTCTTAGACTACAACAATTCCATATAAGGTTATTTTATACTATTTCTCTCCTCAAAGAATTCCAAATTAAAATATAATTTTATCTTAGCTCAAATAGTACAATCACATCCTACAGAAATATACAACATTGACTTGGACATACTACTATCAACAGATGTAATGATAAGTTAACAATAAATTAATCTGAAGATCTTGTACATGATTTAGCTCTACTACATCAATGCGATTAGGGTGAGAAAATATTCTGCTTTTGCACCTAAAGAATCAAAGGCAGTATGAATGTTCAAACAGCAGAGTACTCTATGTTTCTTATTTCTATTCAGTAAGCTCTTTACTATCTGCAAGAGAAACTACAGGATGTTATTGCAGACTGAACCAGGAAAGAAGATGGATGTTTTCTCAAGTCTTCAGCTTATTTCTAGTGCTGAAGAAATAGATTTTATAAAAATAGCTGGAGTCAGAAAAAAACCCTACGAAAACAAAAACCAAAAGGTGCAAGGGAGATCTGTGCAAAGCAGAGTTGTAGCCACCTTGACTCAGAGGCCTACTCCAAAAAAGGGAAAACTTCAGGCCAATTGTTTAACAGGTATCTTCAGAAAAGTCCAGAAGTAACTTTTATCAGCACAAAGAAGCTGCAGAAGCCAAAATAAGATTCTTAGAGATACTTTGTTACACCGAGATGGTCAGAATGTCTTTTAAAGGCAGAATGACAATGATACAAAACATATCTGATTTCTATCTTACAAATCTCTGCATTTATGGATACAGAATACTTTAAGCAGACTAACAATTTGCTTATGCCAGACAAATATGCAGGTTAAGGTATTTCTTCATTGTAGCACAGTGAGGCACAGAATGGAATTAAAAACACACAGTCAACTAATCCTGCTTTGAATATGCTCCTTTGCACACTAATCTAAACAAATCTGATTCTATAATTGAGGCCAAAAAGCCCATTAACTCCACTGAAATAACAATTACAAATGACTCATCATTCGTAAGACCCACACTTCTACTTCCACCTCTGTCCTGCTAAAAAGAAGTAGTGATGTATTAGCAGATTGCTAGATTTCCGGGTAATTTCAGCTAGCTGATGGGAAAGAAAGGCAGTATCAGACTTGTGGCTTCACAAATATGCATTCACATTACAAGAAGCAGGGAAAAGTTTTCCCCATGCTCTCTCAGTAACAAGAAAAAAAAGAAAAACTATAAATACGCTTGCACAATTAATGACTCTTCTCCATCAGGTGATTAGTAAGCAAGACAAAAAAAACCAAACCTACGGACATTATTGTGAAATACCAATAGAAAAATTCTATTAATCCTGATGAGGGCTCTAGATGACTTAAACAGCAGGAAAAAAAAAGTTTAGAACTAATCCTCCAATATGTTACTTCATTTTAAGGCAACATCTTTCCACAGCAGAAACTGTAAATAGAATTAGAAGTCCACAGTATTTATGTCCCTACAGAGGGGGGAAAAAAAGCAATTTAAACAAACCGGAAATAAGTCAATGAGCTCAAAAATAATAAAATAATAAAATAAAATAATAAAATATGCCTCATAGCAAGTTTGATACGTTTCTTCATTTGCTTTTTTCTTTTTCTACACGTGCAAAAGCAACTCTGACTAAAATGCAGAAACTAAAATACAGAACGAAGGCTCCCTCCCCAATACACAAACACAAGATCCAGCCAGCCAAAAAAAAAAGTGCCTCAAACATATTTTGCCACTTCTATCAAATACATATATGCAGTGGATCTCTAAGGCAAAAGATTTATTTGAAAAAACAACATATGAAAAATATTATTGCTGATATAACATATATATATATAAACAATATTTTAAATTTATTCTTTAGGTTCTACAAGTCTAAATTTAGTCTGAAGTAAAAAAAACCACCACCAACACCTAAACAACAAATTATTGTGTCTAGAAGTATACTAGATGATCTTTCACGTATGCACAAATCAAATCCAGAATTAAGACAGTTGCTAACCTCCTCCTCCACCCTACCCCATAAAGGTATGAAGACCTATCTAATTTGGGAAAATGTTTGCAGATCAGATTTGAATAATGTTTATGGAAGACAGCCTAGCTTAACCTTACCACATAAGGATGATGTAAGTATTATACATCTTACAGCCACAGTTCAAATAATACCTGTCTTTCTAAAAGGACAGGACTGGCTGAAATGTAGTTTCCAACTCTTCTAAGCCAGCACAAATACCAAGAGACTCAATTCAGATACAGTAAAATTTTGTTTACAAGTTTGGTATTCACAGACACATTCTCAATTATTTTGTAGCAGGTAAACTGCATTACCCAAATAAATGTTTTTTATGCCTAACAGCTTATTTGTCTGTAGAAGTTATTAGCTACTGAATATACAACATGATTTTAAAATATTTTGTTTTCCTAATACCTGAAAGACTGATCATCTTAAAGTTACTGGGATACAAGAGAAATTTTAAAGAACAATCTATAGATATCAAGCTCTCTCTGCCTCTCTAATTTGTCTTAGCTCTCAAATGCAACCGTCAGTAACAAGGACTATTAGCATTCTGATGTGGAAAAGAAAAAGGTTTAGTTTTTTAGTCCGGACTGAGGCTAAAGAAGCCAAAATACAATCAATACTTAGTGTCACATGTGTAGTTGCGGGATAAACCCACGTGAGAACTGGCACTCTGTTCTATCCTCAGGCTAGCACTGTCTACTGCTACTGAGGCAAGAAAACCAAAGGAAATGGATTGAATTTCTATGTAAAGGGATATTTGGAATCCTTCCCTCTTCCCAGCCACCTCCCACCTCTCACTGAAGGGGAGAGGAACTGAAGGGCTTACTTGGTATCTTCCTCTAAAGTAAGTTAGTTACGCTTGTTAAATTTCCATAGTTTACCAGAATGAGTGAAATCTGGGACAAATTTTCCAACTGAATTAAAAGCCTCTGAACATACGTAACAAGAACCCTGAAAGATCTACCAATACATACATCATAATAATAATTTAAAAAGCAGCAATCCCTTAGCAGCAAAGCCAATTCATAGCTTGGCATATATATTAAAATACTGAAAGAATGTGTGGAATTAAGAAAGCAAGGAGAAGGTGTGGGGGGAAAAAAGCTAGGATGTGTTACATTGATGTTATCCACTGCTAAAATATTTATTAATATAAATAGAAGTATGCTATACTACAGCTGTGGTTAAAGCATACTTAAATGAAATGACATAGTAAGAGACTTCCTGTACAATAAGCAATATTAAAAATCGGAGCAAAACAGTACTACTGAAACACACAGGTTTTTCTCTCATCCTGGAGTGGTCTTGGGGGATGTGTGTAGTTTTGGGGGCTGTAGGTTGTTTTGTTTTTTTCATCCAAACAAACTTCCTAGAAACCAAGAGGGTAAAGTGTTCCAAAACATTTTCTCTGGACCTCTGAAACTGTATAAAGATAATCAAACCACAGTCTGTTTCTGTACTGGCAGAAACAATGTTCTTTTCTGAGCTGATTTATTAGAAAAGAGACAAAAGCTTCAGAGTTGAGGTTGGTGGGGTTTTTTTGTTGTTTTGCTTCATACTAATTTGAAAACATCTATATTTAGCATTATATTGTTATAGGTGCTGAGTCAGTAGCAAATGATGGTCAGCAAAAAACACAAATAATGGAAAGATTTTACGAAAATTGTATTTCTAAATACACTAGTGATTTACATCAACATAAAAAAGACAGCAGTGGTTTGTCTAAAAATACTGCAACTGAAATTAGCCCAGCAGTAATGATGACAAGTATTTTTAGCCAAAAAGACAAAGGTAAATTAATTTTTAAACATTTTACAAATTTAGGGAAAACACTGTAGCTTTTGGTTATTCTGACTTTATTTTTTTTAAAACCACTCAACCAAACCTGTTAAGAGGTGGGTACACCGAAGCCCTTTGTAAGATTTACACTGTATCTTTAACAGTCTGTCTGCAACAAGATTTAAAAAGGGTGTATTTCTGGAAAAGGGTGATTATAATACAACACAACTTCCAGATACAGTCACATTTATGCTCTGTCATTAGGGCACATATGCAGAACAATTACACTTTTCTCCACTAATAGCTTTAATCAAGATGTTAATTAGTGACATGCTTTATCTCACAACCCATTTCAAAAGCCTTAGCACTTTAACTTACTGTTGCTCGCATCCTTTTATTTCTCTCATTCAACTGGTGCTACCACAGTGACAAAGGATGAAGGAAGATTCAACAGTCACCACTCCAGCTGCTCCAATCTGTTCCATTCACTTAACACTGAGGTAATCTTCGGTGATGTGTTGAGCACTGTCTCCCCCTTCTTTTTACAAGGCACCTTAACCTAAGCACCACACCGGAGTATCTCCCTTCACCTTCCTCTATAGCTGTGCATCCACATAGCATGTGGAGGCAGGATGTGAAAGGTAGGATCAATTAACAATATAGTCAGCAATACCTACCTCAAGCCTTCCTTCCTATCAAATTAGCCAACGTACAGTGAGCTTCCTGCTGTACACGAATGTATCATGTCACCATAGCAACTAAATCAACAAATAGCTGCTGCAGCATCTGCTTCTGGATCATCTAACGTCAGTCAACAGAAGGTTCGGGTTTAAGAGAACAAAGCTTCCAAATATATTCCATTTTATAACTGCATTTTTAATTTAGCCTCCTGATTCCCAGATAGCCTATACTAGCTTGGAATGAACCAACTTCTGACTTTATACTTAAATCTATGATGCAGCTTCATGACTTCAGTTTGCAAATAAGCCAAAAAGGAGGGAGGGGAAAAAACCCCACCACACTGTAAGAGAATAAAAAGATACAGCATATAAATATTCAACTGGATTTTTCTGCACTTTTTCTTAAATACTGTGTTACTCCATGCTGTGCATTTATTAGGCATATTAAGAAGCACAAAAAGAAATAACTGTTTCCCAATTGTACTTCATAATATACACACATCTGCCCTAAATAATACTATATCCAGAAATATGTTATATTAGCTATTAATATTTAAGATATTTCAAATGGCTGACAAAAATGGTTTCCTTCTATTAGCCTCCACTAAAGAGCTGACCTGAAAACCACCAGTATCAGTTTCTGGCAATCTCACATCCCCAGTCTTTAATCCCAACAATAGCAGGGGCCCACTGGCAGAGCTGTCTTTCCACAGGTGAGGGTACGTAAGGCAAAAAAAGCATCTCTCCCTTCTTGTGAGCAATTACTTCAAATACCACATAAGCATCACTCTGGCTAAAGTCCTAAACCATAAACAGAGAAGACACATGAAGCTGCTTTGTGACAACTTGGTATCTGGAATGCAACAACATGAAATTACTGATTAAATGTTGCCTGAGACTTTTTTTTTTTTAAATTACTTGGACAGTAATGTCTTCAAAGGTAATAAGTGTACACACACACACACACTTTCATGTAAAGACTCAAACCTACTTTTTTTAATAAATGGGCTATAACTTTCCCTTATTTAAACTTCAAGTCATATTTCTAATGTTGGATCAGTATGTAATTCTTTACCAGCTAAAAGCTTTCTAGGTTCAAAGCACCAGTTATTCAAATAAATTATTATTGAAAATATTTATTTTTTAGTTTTCAAAGCAGCTCTTTTTTTCACCTATGTATGTAGTCTTTTGTTACAAGGAAAATCCTTCCACCTAGGTTAGCTTTGTAGTGTGGTACAGAGAACAGGGGAAACTGGACACAGACTCAAGATGCTACCACTGTTGTGTTGGACTGATGTAGACTTACTGTGATTTGTGGGTTTGTCACCTCACCTATGCCAGTTTCCCTGCTCGTAGGACTAGTACAGCAGTATTTGTATGTCCCTAAAAGCTACTGATCAAAGAACGCTGCAAGACTTGAATGTTGTTACTCATTAGCAGCACAGGAACTGCCAGATGGAATCACATCTGTGGTCCAGCTAAGGTGATGGCAGTTACAAATGCAGCATGAGTTGTTTTCTCATTGATTGTGTGTTCAAAATCTGCTGTTCATATCGTAACAATGCTAATGAGGCTATGAACTACTCTTTTCCACAATCAAACACACTAACATTTAGCAAACAGATTAAATGGAAAAATGCAAGAGCTCTCTCTAACAGGTATTACAGATAGCATAAAATTATTAAATAGGAACAGCTGACACATCAGTAATAAAAACTGAATTAAAACACCATCTTCAGCCTCTGGCAATTTCAAACAATTTAAGAATTTCATGCTTGTGAAGAATGGCACTTCCAACTAATTCTTTCATAAAGTCATCTTTCATAAGATTTTCTTTTTTTCTCTTCTCCCCTATCCCCAGCTTCTTTTAGACTTCCTGAAGACTTTATCTCTCCCAGTTTTAGTCTGGGCTCTCTACTATGGAACATGAGTCTATTGTCACAGGCGAAGGACACAACGTTTTTGTGGTATCAATATGGAAAAGTCATGTTAGAATTTTCTTTTTTATCTTAAATTATATCCTGTTTTTACTATGAATGACAGAAGAGAACAGGCTTCTCATCCTTCTGAACAAGTGTCCTATAGACACTGAACATTGTCCAAGTAACTCAAAGCAATGCTCTTGACATTAAAGTCCTAAAATCTACTTTCCACCAAATTTGAGCACAAGTACACAACTCTGCCATAGAACCTGCTAATATGGATTGATAATCTAGAGCAATCTTCCATATGTGGACAGTAACACTTTCCTAATGAAGAAAAGATCCATAAGGGCTATTAAATCTTGTTTTTTCAGAAGCAGGGAGGAAATCCATACAGAATTAAGCAAACATCACATAACACATTGCAACAAAAATTTATATATTTGGGATTAAAAAAAACCCAGACAAGCACAATCCAAACTATTTCAGCATGGACAGGTAGTTGCAGCACTTCCCAAAGAAAGTGAAAGAAAGCAGCCATCTTTTCAGTGACATGCTCCTACAGACTATGTATATTTTCAAGGGAGAGAGCAAGCAATTCTGTCATTTTTCCAAAAGGCAGCTGACCAACAGTAAAATCTGCAAACATTTCATCTTTAACCAGTGCTACAAGATATTGCCAGCACCACTGAATGTGCAAAGACAATAAAATATCCCTAGAAGCAACTCTAAACAGGGAGGTTGGAAAGATGGCTAGACTGTTCAGTAGAACTGAACATTCAAGAAACAATAGACTTCAATAAGGTTTTGCTGCTTTTTGTATAAAGGCAGTTTGAAAAGATCTGAGAACTGGTGATTTTTTAAATTCTAGTAGATAAATTGATTTTATTTATGTAAAGGTTTTTTTAATTCTTACTGTACTTATATGTTCTCCCCCTTCTCTTCATATGATAGATGATCAGCAGAAAACTGATCACTGGGGCAGAAGAAAAAAAAAACAGTTTGGAGTATCTTTCTGTAAAAATACAGTTTTCTGAAGAAGAAACAATAAAAGGTAAATGTTAACATCTGCACCTAATGTCACTGATAAACGTTCAAGACTTGTTAGCATCCATGTATAACAGTGTTAATCAGTGTGTGTTCCAAAAGTGTGTCTATCTCATTCTTCATTATTAAGAAATACTTATATTTTTTATTTATTTGTTTCTGCTTTGTGTCTTTTACATTCTCAGTTCTCACACCTTGGATAGGCAAAGTTTTGTGTCATTTACAGCAAATCCAATCTGTTTCATTAGCATTGATACAGTCTGCAGTTACCAGATAGTGCACAGAAAAATTGCTGCTTACTATTAGATCTTTAAATCAGTGAAAGTGTAAGAGTAACAGTAGCAGAAGTGTTTCAAATAATCTGGATAATGCAACAAACACTTGTTCTTCAAAGTTCTAAGCTAATCCTTGTCTACAGGGAATTAGAAGGAAGCAGTGTTAAGCACAATCACTGATCTTGGGAACTTTCTGAGGCATCTGGTCCTGGTCAGTGATTTGACACATCAACCAGAAAACTTCATCCAGATTATTTTCATTTCATGATGACTTGTTATTTGAAGTCCACAGGGCTTCAGCTTTACCAAGCTAAGCAAAACTGGAAGAGAGACAGAGCTTGCACTGTACAGCAAAGTGGTAGCACGGGCTAAGCTTTCAGCTCAGGATTTGCAGGGCCTAGTCCCCTCAGTAGGCATCTTCCCTGGTCAACTTGTGTGCAACAGTCCAAAACAGAAAAAAGGAGCAAACATCCATTTAGATTTTAACTAGATGCACTGAAAGGCAGAAGATCATCAATTTAATTTTTGAAAACTAAGTAATTTAACAAAGGTTGTCTGAAGTGAAAAATACAATTAAAAAACTCCCAACCCCCAGTTGCTTAAGATGCTACTAAATGCTGAGAAAATAAAAAACCTCATATCTAAATAAATAAAAAAGTCTAAAAGTGCTGTAAAGTGCTATATGTGGCATTGTTTAAAGAAAGCAAGGCACTTTGAAGATTTTGTAAATCTGATTTGCAATAAGTTTTTAGGTGCTGTACTTAAAATAAATAATCTCTTCCTGTAATAATCCTGTCTTCTTTAAAACACTTGTGGATAAAAGCACCCTTGCAATTCTTTCAATTGAGCATCAAAACTAAAGACACTTCCCGATTGTACTTCAGCTCTGCATACTTTGCAATTCCTGACTTTGCAAGCTGTACCAATAGTTGCCATATAAAATACTTCCTGTCAAATAGGTATTCTTTGGTGTTTCCCTATGCAAAAACCCCCACAACTTCCAAAGACTGCCTACTTCCAGTCTGTTGTGAAGACCTTAATACTGAGAAGAGGGGAAGGATTTGTTTGCTAGTTAGCACACATTTGAAACAAGCTGAAAAGTTGTGCTATTGTTAAGAGAGTTCTGCTAGCATTTTCCTTCCATAAAACACCTAGTGATAAATAAATTGAAAAAGAACTGTACAAACATTATGAAAGCTAGCCAAGATGAACAAAATGAGGTGGACAGTTAACAGATTTGCTAATGATGATGTAAGTCAATGGCACTGAAAAGCATTTCTTTGTCAGAAATACCTAGACATGTCTGAAAGCGTGTGGAACCAGTTAGGCATTTACCCCAAAAGAGTATCAACATGATAAAGCAGTCATGGCCAACCTTTGGCCTAACAAGTGAATGCATTATTTCAGGAAGGTCATAAAGCTACAATTGATTCTCACTCTGTAGGCTGAGGCAGAGCCCTTCTGGTCCTTGTCCTGACTTCCCTCACCCTTCTGAAGTACAAAAAGAGGACCCAGCAAACAGGTTACACACTCTATTTCTGTCCCCTACAACTGGTAAGTTCCATGAACAGCAGGTTACTAGTGGAGATCTTTACCAGGCATGCAGCAGCTGAGCTCATTCTGGCTATGCAATATTCTGTAATTTTTACAGTTGATTCAAGGGCAGAAGTGATAAGTGGGAGGAAAAGGTATAATCTACTCATTTTTTGAAGAACTCCACTGAACAACTACTCAACCCAAAATTTGTGATAGAAGTCCTTTAAAAAGTGTTTAATTTTTTAAAATTGTCCTTCCTGCAACGCAGTTGTAACTATTAAGAGAAAAATACAAATAAGCAAGTTGAAACTGAATTTGGAAATTCAGTTTCTGAAGAGTTTAGAAGATCTTAGAAACATACAAGCCATTGGTTTAGAAAGTAAAGACTGGAGAGGATTTTATATTTTCCAACATCTTTTCTGACAGCTCATGTTCCTGTTTGGTGATATAGCAAGTTAAAAGCCCATAATATTTAGGACTGATGGCTATGTCTTTCATATTTCTAACTTAAACAGAGAACAAAAGGAGTGCCAAAGGAAGAACTGCATTCCCTAGTTATTCAAAATAACACTTAATTAAAAAAACAGAATGGTAGGAGTTTCAACGGCATCTTCTAAAGTAGACTTTTTCCCCTGATAAAGTTCCCTATACACTCAGCATTGTGCCAGTCTGGGTATCACTGTATACCAAAACACTGTGTGGCAACTCAAACTTGAGTTGGAAGAGAAATTAAAGACTACATCCTCAGTTTGATCAAGTTGGGAAGGTCCAGTCAGTACTGGAAAGAGGGCTCAGTGGGAGAAATCTCTACAACCCTCATCCTTTCTCATCTATTTTTTCCTCTACTTCCAAAAAAGTCAGAGGACATTTTTGCTATGGTGCGTAAACTCAGTCTAGCTCTTCCTGGAGAATGTAATTCTGGATGCTTTGTAATGTATATAATTCTGTAATACATGGTGTGTTAGATGGACTTTGCTCAGTGATAAATAAAGAAACCTCTCAATCACCAGGGGACAAAAAATAGGCTTCAGCTAGCAGGGGATGTACTTGAGATTCCTTGTTTGCAAAGTGTGTAATTCTCACATATTTTAAAAGTGAAGCTGCTGTAGTTAAAAATAAGACTTTGCAAAGCAGTTTTTGTCACAACTTGCAGAGCTGTCTTCTGAGGAAATGTGTGTAAGTAATAAAGGTGCCTTTGTAGGTCTTGGACTCTGGCATTCAGGTCCTGGCTTACAGGACACTAGTGTGACACAGCACAGAGAAGGGAATTAAGGAACATGCCTGAGTCCAGGAACTATATCCTTTCAAACCTTACTGATAAACGAGCACACAGACTCAGGAACTGATCCCACTTCCAACAGACTGCAGAGAGTAACTGGGCTATCTCAGAGCTTACAGCTCCAGGCAACTCATACCTCTTCACCTCATAAAAACAGAAACCATACAGATCTTTAGTCACTTTCCTAAAACAAGAAAGAGTCCATCCTCCGGATATGCTTATTTCTCCCCATTGACTACATCAGCAACCTACAGTGACTAACCAACTTTAAATCTAATTTTAACATGTCATCCCATTCTCCCAAATGTCAGTTTCTGAAGAGATTCATTCAACAGGGGACATGTTGCCACAAGTATCTTGGGAGGAATCTATTGTATCAGAGACCAAAATTAATCCAGGATTCATGTCACAGAAATGAAAACTGACATTTTAGAGAGAAAGAGGATTACTCAGAGAAGTTTTATGAGGATACTTCATTCACGAATTTTCATGTGTAGATAGGCAGGAAAAGGTATGAACTGCATGGACTTCACTCTTGTTTCTACATTTATTTTCAGACAGAAAATATGAACATAAATACATTTGGATGGTAGTCTAAATTGTGCCATAAATCTGATGCCACTTTCTGCTAACTAAAAGCAGCACAGTACACAGAACTACACACCAAAGAATTTTTAATCCTTACTTTCTGCTGAGGATGATGGCTGCTTCTAGGAAATTTAAAACAAATTTTCAATGCATCTGCAATCAAGGATATAGTTTAAATACATTACAAAAAAATCTGATCTCAAAGCCAAAAAGAATAATTTATACTTAGCTAAGACAATACTTCAATCTTTCTGACAAAAAACCAAACAAACCACCAATTATTTCAGCTACAGAAAGGATCTAATAACCTTGAGGAATCAAAACTCACATTCTCATAGCTTTTGTGTGTGTGTCCTGTTGTTTTTCAAAAATCCTATCCATCAACCAGTTGAAAACTTCTACGAACATGATTTTTTGTATACAGAATGTCCCATATAAGTTTGATTAAGTAAAGTACTAATCAATCCTGGAAAAAAATACAGCTTGATAATCAGCTTCCATAAGCTGGCACTGCAGCATTATATGCAGAAGAGTTCTAAATGGTTCTAATGCACCGTTTTGGTGCACTTCAATGCTATGAAGTCACTGAAGGATGGAAGAATAATTGTCAACTAAAACAAACTTTAATGAATCTCCAAAAGGAGATTGCTAATTCAATAGAGCCGAAGAGCAAGTACAATAAAAACCCAAAATCAATAAAAAAAGAAAAGCAGCCATGCACATAGTCTGTATTCTGTGAAATCAAAACACAGATAAAGGAAAACAGTACAATGTGGAAAGCAGTGAGAACAGTTATAACAATATATGTTGTTAAACAACTTTTAACACAGATTTTTTTCTCGTAAAGGAAAAGATCATGAAACATATGCAGTTCTAGGCTTGGTTTTCAGCAGCAAGGCATAAACAAAGCACGCTAGAACTTGATAATGTACCACATCCTTTTTAGAAACAGAAGCATCAGAACTAAAACTGAGAAAAAGCATTTAGTAATCTAGTTCACATCTTCACCATTATATTTCTGCTATGACTCCACAAATGTAAACAATATGAAAGCCAAAAAGGGGGATTCTCAGAATTATTTAATTTGGTTTTATAGCCACCTGTAATTCTGCTGACTCCATCCTACGATATAGATTAATAAACTTTAGGATCAGAGCTTTGAATATTTAAATAAATAATTGGTTTTGGAAATATGTATTTGTAAATTTTAAGCTATCTATTTCAGTGCAAAGAATCTGCACTTAAACTCACAGATTATATACACACATGCACAACATATTTCATATATACACACACACATTACTTTCTCACTATACCTTGCTGAGAAATAAAGCTGACTGAAGGTCAAACACTACATGTCACCCCAAGAAAAAGGAAATGGTTAAAAGGTATTGGATTACTTGGAGAGTGCTATCTATCTTTTTTGGTAATAAAGGACACCAAGGTTATATAGGGTTGTCTCATTTTGCAACTGTTGGCTTCAGTGGCAAGGTGCAGAGAGGGTCCAGAACTTAAGGGTTGCTGCAAACTTGTGTCAGCAATTTACTGATTTATCTTGGAACAGCACTGGGTGCTGTAAAAACTTTCCAAAACAATTTAACATCTTTCCAATATCAGGAAAACAAAGTGCCTGTTAAAGAAAGTAGTTTGAACTCCTGACTCCTCATTGTCCTCTTAATCATAAATTTACCTCCCCCTACCAAATCAGGATTCACATAATCAAATACATCCTTCCTGTCCAGCCTCAGCAATAATCAGTAAAGCATCACTGCAGTAGTTACCCTTACATTAAAAACTCTCAAGCAGTTCTGTCCTTGTATCATGTTTTCCCAGTGTCACTTGGTTTCTGTCAGTTCCTATGGATCTTGTCTGTACTTCAGCCATGACCCTACTTACACTAAAATACAAGGAGTACATTACTCACTCATGCTGAGCACAGTGATGAGAAGGTACAAGAGCAGGACCCCTGTGCTTAATAGAAAGGGAGGAGCTAAAGGCTTGGTCTTTGCCTTACCTTTTCCCTAGTTTTGTCCTATCAAACTAACAGTAGTCCCTTGGTTCCATGGGACATTGAATGAGGCAGTCTCCCATGGCAGCACTAAGTAGCATGCAAACATCCATAGTGTTTAAGCTCCCCATGTTTTCTGCCTGAACACACACATTCCTCTAACTTTGTTGATTGTTTTGTTTTAAAACATGGTGGAAAGTTACAGCTTTAACCTGACCAGACGCTTCCACTATTTGAAGCATATGACCTTTCATCTTACCATGTTCAAATATTTGTACTGCTATTTCACATTTAAACTGCTAGCAGAACTTCAAGTATCTGAAATAGATTATCTTGAAGATACCAGCTGTTCCAGAAAGGTACTGAATGGTCTGTATCCTTTTATTCAGTCAGTTATGCAGTACATACAACATAATAGTTAATTCTGGTAAGATGCAAGGAAGGGGAAATTAATTAAGAAAACCCTCAGATGTTTTACTCTTGAACAAAAACTTGCAAGTTTAGGATACAGTTAACTAGTCTAACATTAAGAAATACCAACATGTAAACAAAACAAAAAAATTCTACCAGGTTTTCAATACCTTTTTCAGTCAGAACCAACTAAAACTAATTAGAATAGCTACAGTTCAACCTATACACTATGAAGACAGAACATACATGTTTATTTATGTGGACAAAACAGCTCTAAATTTTGATCATGGGAACACATTTAAGTTCTGTCAGCACTGCAGATTATGTTCTAGACTATGCAGTCCAACAGGATGCTGTTATAAAAGAAACTGGAAAAGCAGTTTTCATATTTTAAAGAAGTAACCCCTATAGAATGTGTATTGTAGGTAAGTAAAGAGGGGACTTCCATAAAAACAAGCAATTCTATGATGAAGGCAAAAGTCTTCACATTTTTTGTAGCCTCAAAGTTACAAGAAAATGAAAATGAACGAAAAAAATAGAATACAATGAACTAATACTCTGGTAAAAATATATTTAAGAAAATATGAAATAGGCTCAGAATTACATGATGTATTTGATTATCTCACACTTCATTTGAAAGTATATAGTTCCTCTCATTAGTATACAAAACCAACACACACAAAAAAAAGTTAAGATCTTTATGGATAGTAGGTTTTTTTGGGAAGGCAGAACAATTAGCTCTCTCTCAACTATCTTTGAAAGGTCATGGTGATTAGGGGAGGTTCCCAAGGACTGGAATAAAATAAATGTCACTGCAATCTTCAAAAAAAAGGCAAGGAGGAGAATCCAGAGAGCTACTGGCCAATCAACATGACCTTCATCTCTGTGAAGATGAGTGAGCAAATCTTCCTAGAAGCCATTTCCAAACACATTAGAGATACAAAGGTCATCAGGAGTAGTCAGTATGGATTGACAAAGGGGAAATCATGCCTGATGAACCTGGATGTCCTTCTACAATGAAATTATCAGCTGAGTGAATGAGAGGAGAGCAGCAGATACTGTTTATAATTACTGTAGTGAGGCTTTTGACACAGTCTTGCATAACAGCCGCACACAGAAACTGATGAGGTACAGCCTGACCATAGGGATTAAGGCAGCCTGAAAGATGGCTCAAAGGGTTGTGATCAGCAATGCGAAGTCCAGCAAGCAGCCATTTACTAGTCACCTATCTCACTGGTTGCTACTGGGACAGAGTCTACTATCTTCTTTAAAGATTTGGTTGATAGGACAAAGTACACCAAGTTGGCAAGTGATATGAAACTGGGAGGAGTGGCTGGTAGAGTAGATGGCTGCACTGCCATCCAGACCAACCTTGACAAATGGAAGAAACTGGCCAGCA
>NW_009953495.1:621941-643365 GCF_000747805.2 Chaetura pelagica | reverse complement strand
GAATCTCATGAAGTTCAATATAGGGAAGTCCTATACCTGAGGAAGAATAATCCCATGCTGAAATATAAACTGGGAGCTGACCAGCTGGAAAGCAGCTTTTCAGAAAAGAAGTTGTGAACAAGTTGAATCTGAGTCAACAAGGCACCCTTGATGCCAACAGCATCCTGCATTGCATTAGCAATAACATTGCCAACAGGTCAAGGGAGGTGATCCTTTTACCTACCCAGCACTTGTGAGTGATCTACAGTTCAGGGTCCAGTCCTGGGCTCCCCAGTACAAAAAGGGCATGAACATACTTCAGAAAGTCCAGCAAAGGGCCACAAAAATGATGAAGGGACTGGAGTACCTGATGTGTGAGGAGAGACAGAGAGCTGGGACTGTTCAGCCTGGAGAAGAGATATATCAGGGGAGATCTTATTATCAGTGGGCACAGATACCTGAAGGTAGGGGGAATAAATAAAACTGAGTCAGACTCTTCTCAGCAGTGTCCAGTGAAAGGACAAAAGGCCATTGACACAATCAGAAATTCCACTAAAATGTAAAAAATTATTTCACTGTGAGCGTGAGTTGAATACTAAGGGAGAGACTGCCAGAGAGGCTGCCGAGTCCCTTATCCCTGGAGATACAGAAAGACAGCTGGAGATACTCCACTGGAAACACTCACTGGAGTGACCTGCTTTAGTTGACCTTGCACTGAGTGGGGGAAAGCTGAACTGCATCAACTCCAGACATCCCTTCCAACCTCAAGGGTTCTGTGAATCATTATAAGAATTTTTAAACAATAGTAAAAACAAATAAAGGCACAATCGGGTAAAGAAAAGAAACAGTGGTGGTATGTGTAAGCATTGGCATGTTTTATTCTTCTTTTGTTTGTCTTAAGGCTTAACTCTGTGGAGCACACAGCTTCAGGATGGAATATTTTGGTCACCTGTCTGGTCCACTGCTCCCCACAAGCAGGTCAGAGGTATGACCCCTTTCCTCCCTTTTGTTTCCAGTGCATAAGAAGTTTAGCAGAACCAAGCAATGACCTTGGTTCTACATACCGTTTTCCAGCAGTAGCTATAATTACTGAGCATTATCAGTCCTAGAAGCAGACACTGACTGAAAAATATGCTGTTAATTTCAGAAAGTGCAGTTACTTAGAAGAAACTTAAACAAGAAGTAAATTTACTGGAAATAAAATTAGTTCTGTCCCAGCTCAAACCAGGAGAGTTTGCAAGGCTTTAAAATTCACCTTTCCAAGGCAGAAGATGTAAGGAAACAGTAACAGTTTTCCTTTGGCATGTAAATTACTACATCTAAACATCAATATTTGAAAGAAGAACTGAAAGAGAAAGAAAGTTTGGATATTTTTCCCTTTTTCTGGAATGTTCCATCCATACATTCATTAAAAAGATTTATCAGCTCTTTCTCTGTATTTAAGCTTCCCCTACTTTGTGAAGATCTCACTGCAGCACAAACCTTATCTCATCAACTGTTGCAATTCACTCTCGAGTCTAATTTCAGAGCTCTGTTCTGTTTTTGCCCCCAAAATTTATTCCTCTTTATGAGAAATATTTTTTCTGCATAAAGATCAAGCATGGGAATGGCAGACTGTAAGGGTCTTCAATAGATCATCAAGTTCAGTCTGTTGCTACAACAGGCAGTGATCTCTCAATCCATTCAGATACTTCAAATAATTTACTTAATTATTCACTCCCTTTCCACTATTGGAAGCTGTTCCAGACCTGTGCTTATCTGGGGTTTAAAATATTCTTCCTAGGTTAATGATGTGGAGAATGCAAAAGCTTTTGTCAACACTTCTTCACTGGAGCTGACTTTTCTCAAGTGTTCTGAAACCATAATAACGAGTATTTCTACCACCTTGCCTGGTGGTGTTAAAAAAAAAATTTGAAAAAGTGTCCAGGCAGACACTAACATATAAAAGCAAGTCCCACCCTTCACGATACCCAGTTGTTTAACAAATGTCACTGTAGAGGCTGTAGAGTTGTTAGCACATGTGGTGCCTGAGCTAGTAAGCTCTACCATAGGGAAAGGTTTATTAACCTTAACAAGGGCACATGGTGATGTAAATATGTAGTTTCCAAATTAAGACTCAAGCATGGCTAGACAGTTTGGCAGCTGTTCAGTCCCATCCTTCTCCAAAATCTTCTTTCACAAGACAGGCTTTCTGCTTTATACTCCTTAGAAATCTCTTTTCTGCACCAGTTTTACCTTCACCTCAATCTCTAAAACACATGCATGATCAAAGCTGCAAAAAATATTCCAGATGAGGCCTTACTATCTTCTACAGTATCATTATGTCAATGATGTTGTTGGAAGAAAAAAAGAAAAAAGAAATTGAAGTTTCCTTACCTGCTGAGCTCCATCACCACTGACAATAGGGGAAGTCAGAAGAGGAATTTCACTACTTAAAATTGAAGTGGTATCCAGTAATGGCGGATGTTCTGCCATCCTTGATGGTACACTAATTCACAAGATCACCTGCAAGGAAAAGTTACTGAAATGGTTAAACTATCTAAATAATTCTGAATAATTATGCTTAAAAGACAGCCTCACCTAAAAAAAAAAAAAATCAAATAAAAAAAAAAAAATCAGATAACTTCAGAAAGTATGCTTGCACAACGCTCCAGCAATCACGTAAATGTGAAGATGTGTCCAGTGAGCTCGTGTGAGCTTTACCCGCACAGAGGGCAGGTTTAGACCCCCTCTAGCGGCTGAGTCTTACAAGAACGTAGACCCAGTGTTCCGGCTTATTAGGAAAGCACTAAAAGCCTGTGAGATCTACGAACAAGGACACTTAAAAAAAAATAATAAATAAATCACCAACCCACTTTTCCTACTGTTATAACGAACGAGATACTTATTTTAGGAATGCCTAGTTACTAGGAAATGTTCAAGTGAGACACAAAAGAATTAAATAAAATATATTGCACACAATCTGACATTTCTTTACTTTGAAAATGTATTAAACCCAGAATTAAAGCTGTGGCACGCTGAAAACCATTGGCCCTTTAATAGCTTTACCAGCAGATAAAATTTGTGGGGTGGGAGGGTGAAAGAGGTAATGCCCCCTCCCCCTCCCAACTACAATACTTATAACTATACAATGGAAAAGCCTTTGCTAGTACACACTTTAAAGCTACATCAAATCTGATTGCAAGAAAAAAGCCACCTAGGCAAGAGGTCCACAGAACCAGTGAGCCTCTTCAACTCTGATGAATGCCAAATAACAGCAGAATAAAAAGCAAGATTCAGCCGAGCGCTCTTTTCAATTACATTGACAAGTCATAAATAACATTTTATAATATTTTGCATGTTAGCACTAAATGAGGACTGGGTGGAAGAATTAAGACCAAAAAAGCTGAAGATCACAATCTTTCAATGAAATATGTATTGCAAGTCTAACAAGCTGCTAATCACTAAGGTATACTGGTTTCTGACACAGCACACCTATCTTTTTGGGAAAAAAAAAATTAGATCAACAATAACTAAGAAACCGGTATTTCTTAACAAAGCAAAAAGACAGATGGAAAGAATTCACTACAAATTAACGGTATATTCAGCATTCCCACAGGTTAATCACATTTTACATCTGAAAAGTGCTTAACATTAAACATAGCCAGAGATTAAGCTGAGAATAAACTTGTACAGTATTTCTAAAACAGAACTGCCTCTTTTAGCCAGTACTTACAGTAGCCTGGTGAAAATAAGTAGGTACAACTTTAAAGTTAAACAACCTGACAGTGTTACAAGTTTTTTTAAGTTTTGCCTTGGTATCAGCTTCTACTAAGGCTTCTACACTTCTAACACAGATATATTGTCTACTCACAGAGATGCTTACTAGTTAGAGCATATAAAACTTACTTTAAATTAAGAAATACCAGATACAATTCAAGGAGTGGTAAAGTCAGCTTAATGAGACTGACTTTGGTACCAAATTCTAGAGATGATATTTGGTTAAAGAGCTATTATTACAGTGTACTACTCAGAACTACCTCCATACCACCCAAACTGCTTTTACTTACTTGGTCTGCTAAGGCAGATGCTGTCTATCTCCTGAAGGTTAAAAACCCTAACACAGTGCTGTCAGTACAAGACGACTCACACAGAACAGGAACATTTTCTAGAAAATGCATTAACAAAGCACTATAAGCCTCGCATCCAGCTATACACATGTAGTATAATTTGGTAATTCCCATGCTAGATGTTATCCTACTATAAAACTATGAAATTGGAGAAAATATTCTGAATTTATTGTAGATGTTTCATTAACTTTCCTGGTATATTCTGCAAAGATTAAAGTTGGAGAAAAAAATATCCCTCCAGGTTAAAAGGCTTTGAAACCTAACTGTGATTACTTAAGAATTCATCATCACTTATTTATACATGCTTAGCCAGATTAATTAGTCTCCCAAGCAATGAGGACAGAGTTTTCTATTCCTACCTTACTTTAAAAGCTTTCCCACTGATCAAAAAATCCCCCAGGCTACAGTCAGTCCCCATCACTTCTGCAGATGGCAGCAGGTTCATAAAATTTACTTGGATCATCTTTCAAGCTAGTAAGTTTGATGGTAAGATTCCCAGGACACTATCCAATGACCATTTAATGTAAAATGAATGCACAGCCTGGAAGCAGGGGTTAGAATCAAAGCATGATTCCCTCTTTGCATGATAGCTACAACCAGACTTGCTCTTGTGCCATCTCTCTATTTTAGAGTTCCAAATAGTTTGTGCTCCTATCTATAGAGTTACAGACAGAAAAGTAATTTCAATATTTCAAGCTATAACACAACACACACCCAGATTAATCTGGCTTGAATTTTCCAAGTTTAAGTTGAATCCAGTTCATTATTCACAAGTCATCATGCTGATGACTAGTCTCTTATATAAGAAAGCATTAACCTCCTTTATCACACAACATGACTTTAATTGATTGCATAACTTAGGATGCACTCAGAGCTATGACCATTTATTAGGCATAAATCAAAACATGTCTATCAAATTGGACACCAGCGAGAATTAAACATAACCCAAACTGACTCAAATATGTCTGTCATGGTAACTTGTTCAGCCCTTGCAAGACAGGAGCAGTTCTGGATATACGTAACACTTGTTCTCTGGTTCATACATTCTCTTGCACAGGTGTTTAATGATTTGGTTTGTATGAAAATTAGCTTCCCACAGGCACCTGAGTGCTTAGCTGGATAGTTCACCTTTGGCACACAGCCCTCAGTGCCTTAATGGGGGGACAGCTGAATTCCATGTCTGGATCCAAACTTTTTATTTACTCTGGAGATGAAGCACCTTGCTCATCAATAAACCCTGACAGAAGATCCTAGGTACAGCGTTATTCCTGACACCCTCTACAATAATAAAAGTGCTACCTGTCAGACTGTGTAATCAATCTAGGGAGAAAATAAATCAATGCTTTCTTGACAATGCAATATTAGATTTCTCTACAGAACTAGTTCTGAAAAGTAAAAGCTGAAATGTCACACCAATGTGGGTCTATGCTAGAAGTACCATTAAAAGCCTTTTCTCTATCAGTAGTCAAGAGTCAGCAACCTGCACAAATTAGGGTGCATAATCTGGCCAGACAACAAGACATAGTATGTCCATCAGCTGCAGGTGCATTTTCTTTTTAGCTGTGATCATAAAAAAAGACAGATAGGAATCTGAAAAGAGAGTAGTACTATGTGGCAAAAGGAGAAGAAATCAGAAAAATTACAAAGAGTTGGCACAAAAATAAGCAGAAATGCTCAATAAATATGACTTGGAAATAAATGCTATTACATTACATGCAATGCAGGGATATCAAATGGGCACAGACAAAGCTTTTAAATCAGCTGACCCAGATAGCTTGTGATCAAGATTTCTGAAAGAAGAGATCTACCTAGATCTTTACAAAAAACAACCCAAAACTTGCCAAAAACTTGAGTCCTGGGAAAGTCTCAGAGATCTAGAAGAAAACAAGTCTTGCATTAAATATGCTATTGTAAAAGGGCAAATGGGATAATTGAGGTCTGTTTGTTAACAGTGATCTGAGACCAAATAAAATTAATAGTTGACACTGGATGTAATTTGTACAGAATTAAAAGACAAGTATGACTGATGGAAAAAAGCTTACCCAATTAACTTGATAAGAATCTTCTGATGACAGGTATTGCTGATAGAAGTACTAATAATAGAACTGTAAAAACAATCTTAAATCACACTTGGCATTATACAACATTTCTCTTCAACAAAAACACAGAACAAATATTACATGGATTAAAACTGGACAGACAGCTCTTAAATATTAACAGTAAAGAGAGAATTATTAGGCATGCAATTTTCCAATAGGAAGGGAGATAACACTTGGCTCCTCATTACAGAACATGTTTTTTAACTCAGCTCTCAGGAAAAAAAAAAGAAAATCAGAAGGAAGTCTAGAAATGACAAACCATGACAGTGGTAAGAGACAGTAATTTTACTCCACTAAAATGGCACTAATAGCTTAAAACACTGGGCATAACAAAAATTTTTAATGCATAAGGGTAAAGCTATTCTTTTTAAAATAAAAAAGAATGAACTAATCCTGTGGAGAGTTTATTCTTGAAAAGGATAAGGTAATAGAACTGGACAGTCAAACACAAGCTCTTCAAAGCGCTGTATCAATTATACCAACAGGCGTACCTCACTCAGCAACAAGGAGGATATTTTCCTTGCTTTTGGCTGCAAATAACTACAGTCTCTACTTGAATAATGCAACAAGCTTTGTCTCCATTTTGCTGGCTTAAAATTGTTGTTACTTGTGTGTAGTACGACTGACTTGAACTTCTTGAAAATACTGTTCCATATTGAAAGTACTGAAAGCAAAGTATGTGCATACCGTAATTTCAGCCTCATTCCACATAACACTGGACGATTCTGGATGATATTACTGTCTTCTAACTCCAGCTAGTTTCCCAGTATACTCAGGATTTAGTGAGGTCTTGAAAAGGACACAGGAAAAGCAGCTTTCATTTGGACAACAGGTAAGGCTCAACCTCCAGAGCCATTACAAACAATTCACTGCCCTACTGTCAGATTTCCTGCACCACTGTAAGGGATGCAGCAGCCTTCAGAAGGGGTAAAATAAGACATGGGGTAAATCTAAGAATGTTCTTATGGCCAATTCACTACACTGTTCTGCAGACACATTAAAAAGACCAGACAAGGAAGCTGACACATTAGAGTAATACACTATTGCTCAGCACAGAAGCAGCGGAGAAGTAATTTTCTACTGGTGGCACATTAAAGCCATGGTTTTTTAGAAATCTGTATTGACTCATGCACAGCAACAACTGCGGCATGAAGAGGCATCTCATTTCTTGTCTTGCTACTGAATATACTGAACTAGTAGTAGACAATCAAAGTGTATTTCAGCACTGCCAACTCAGATGACTGTTATTCCGGAGTCTGGACTGAATCTGTCCTACGGTGCAATGAAAGCACAAGGTTTCCTGAGATTTCAACCATGTTGGGTAGGTTAATGCTCTGTGTGAAACTTGAGTAGCAAACTACCAATTCTCCAGTATCCCCAGCCAAACTACTTTTCATGTTCTTTAAGAATTTGGACAGACTTTGAAAGATTTTTTCTGAGGGCCACCAAAGCTGAAACAAAAGGAAGGCAGCTAAATGTACTGGTCATCATTTGTTTAGAGACTCCAGACTCATGCCTGAGGAACCATTAAAGAATGGATTACACTAACAAGCCAAAAGGCTAAATGATGTTAAGGCTCAAAGACTGAAATTCACCCAATAATTCAGTAAGCAAGTTTGCCTTCCTGAACTGTAAAGACAACTCAATCCTTACATGTCTTCACATTTTGTTGTAATGTTTCTGTGGCATTACTCGCATTGTTCTGAAGACATACTTAACACTTGCTTTTTTCCTCAGTCAATTGTTCATTAAGTGTTAAGGAATACTGTAAGGCTGAGATCACTGGGCAGTGCATTTCCTCTGCACATGTGAAAGATCAGTGTTTTCATCTCCAAGAGCTGATCTTAATGATAGCTTCTGAAAAACACATCAGCATTAAATCAGCTGGATCACCAAGGTAAAACAGCGTGAGTCAGCACCATGTCTCCTCCTAGCAACCAAGGCTAACAGCATATCAGGGTGTATTAGCAGAGAAGTACAGCTAATGGGCTGAGGAAGGTGATTATTCCCTTCTACTCAGCATTTATAAGGTGCCACTTGGAACATCACATTCAGTTTTGCTCTTCCCAGCCGCCTCCTCCTCCCCAGTATGAGAGAGATGCCACAAAAACTGTTACTGGAGTTAGGCCCATGAAAGACAAGGAGAAGCCAAAAACACTGGAGTAGCCAAGGGGTCATATACTGGCTGGATCCCCCTCTGTGAAGGATGCTTGTCAAGAGCCTTAAATCAAATTATTTTTGAAGGCATGTGGCAGAAGTAGACATGATAGACACATGCTGCACCACTGGACATTCCATCTGACTGTAAGGGGAAAAAAATAAATCTTCACAACTAGAGTGCTGTAGCACTGGCATAGATTACCCTGAGAGGCTGCAAAAATCTCAATCCTGTAGATCAGTGGTCTTAAAAGTGGGATGCATGCACTCCAGGGGATGCACAAGAACTTGGGGTGTGGGAAGAAAATACTTTTTGTCATTGTTAAATAAAATATATATTCAAATAGTGCTTTTGTCTTTATGATTTTTTTGTGTGTACACTTTATACTGTACATACTATATTAGTAGAGTAATATATGCATATAATAAAAAATACTTATTTAGGAGGTTATGATAAAAAAAGTTCGGAGACCACTGCTACAGAAAGTCAAAACCTGATCATGAAGGTCCTAGCAAAGGACTGAAGAAGGCAATCTACAAAGGTATTCTGAGCTGAATTCTTCTATGAATTCCAGAGTATAAATCAATCAAACTATGGCATGTAATGCCAAAGTTAGATAGTTTTCAGCAGACCAGAAGCCAGAGAGGGGATAGTAGTTTGTTTCCCAAGCTCTTAAAACCCATCAGATTCTCAGTTCAGAATTTCAAAGTAACAATGACAGTGGTAATCAAAACTGAAACTCACAGACTTAAGGTTTTATTTTGGAAGATAACACTGCCCATAAGAGAATTACTTTATTCCCTGGCCTAAGAACATGAGGAAAAATGCATTAGAGGATAATTACAAATTAAAAGTTAGCCTTTTGTATTAAGCACACAACACAAGCAGGCTTTCCATTTTGGTTAGGCTGAAGGTACTACTAGGACAAATGTAGTAATAGCAAATAACAATGCTGTGTACAAAAATAATTAAGGAGGACTCCTTTCCTGAATATTCACTGCTTCTGGCTATTGAGTTTCATACAAAATACAATTAGTTGTTTTTCCCACAACTGGGGGACACAGTGGTGTCTCTGGTGCCTACTGAAGGAGAAATTTACACTGTTGCTTTTGCTCAGTTTTTGTCATTTACAGACTTCTTCTTCCCTACCAACCTACTTCTTACCACAATACTTTCAGCACCTCTTTCACATCCTAATTCTGTCAAACCTGGTGACCAACAGATACAGACATATTTATTATCACAGAGGGCTGTTCACACAAGCCTTGGTTCTATACAACACAAGGACAGAAGTTTAAGCAGGAACACAACAAAGTGCCTAACGCTGAAAGGTGCAGTATAAGGAACAGGCTCAACAAAATCAATACTAAATGTTTCTAAACTGCCTGTTGCCGTTACACAAGAAATGACAGAACAGGGCTATTCCACCATTTCTTTGTCAGTAGTGCAGTTTCATACATGGTTCGGCCTGTATCACGTTACAGCTGTCAATCTGAGCTTGCCATAAGGTGTGTTTTCCCAGTGGGCTAGGTACAGCAGAGCAGGTGTGCATTCCTCCTCCTCCCAGATCCTCCTGCAGCCACATTCCCCAAGGTACCACAGGCAGTCCTCACCCTCAGGCCCAGACAACTTCTAGTAAGAAGGAAAAGCTTCTCTGAACAGGAGACAATTCTTTCTAGGTTTTGCCAAAGAGCAAGGAATTAACTTACAGAACCAAAAAAACTCCATAAAATCATTGCCCAATCCTAATGCATGAAATGCTTTGATTTTGCCTTCTGCAACATGAAGAAAGCAGGGGTACTTTAAAAATTAATCTCTTTCAAAAGCTGAAATGAAGCCCTATTTTGTTCAGATTAGAGCCTCCCATCTGACTGACTTCTTTTCAAGAAGATGCAAACTACTATTTAAACTTGTTCTGTGATTGAGGTGTTTACAACTACTCACCAAGACCATTCTTTAGTGCCTACTGTGAGATAAATTTATTATTATTTCCTACAGTCTTTAAAAGATATGTCCTTCCTGCCAATTTGATACTTGTAAAAATTACTGTACTAATGTCTTCCAACCTGTCAGATTGGCCATTCAGCTGAGAAGGTCCTAAGCCCAGCTAGAAATTAATCTGCCCTCTATGGTAAAGGACAAGAAAAGCTTCTATAAAAGTCTCTTAACACCAAAAGGAAGACCAGAGAGACCCTCCATTCCCTGTTAGATGTAAGAGGAAACATAGTGACAATGGGTGAGAAAACGGCTGACGTGCTTAATGACTTATTTGCCCCAGTTTTTAGTAACAGGACCAGTTATACAGAGGGAAACCAAAGCCCTAAGCCAGGGGACAGGGACCAGGAGCAGAATGACCCCCCCACAATCCAAGAGGAGATAGTCGGTGATCTGCTCCACCACCAAGATGCACACAAATCTACGTGGCTAGAGGGAACACACCCAAAAGTGCTGAAAGAACTAGCAGGGGTGCTCACCAAACCACTTTCCATCATTTATCAGTGGTCCTGAGTGACTGGAGAGGTACCAGCAGACTGGAAATCAGCCAACCTAACCCCCATATACAAGAAGGGATAGAAGGATGATCTGGGAAATTACAGGCTTGTTAGTCTGAATTCTGGACCAGGGAAGCTGATAGACCAGATCATTCTAAGTATCATTCTGCAGTACCTTCAGGACAACCAGGAGGTCATGCTCGGTCAGCATGGGTTCATGATGGGAATGTCCTGTCCAGCTACCCTGATCTCCTTCTATGACAGGGTGACCTGCTTACTGGATGAAAGAAGGGCTGTGGGTGTTGTCTACCTTGACTTTAGCAAGGCCTTTGACAAGGTTTCCCACAGCATTTTCCTGGAGAAGCTGACTGCTCCTGGTTTGGATGTACACATACTTTGCTGGCTAAAAAACTGGTTGGATGGCTGGGTCCAAGGAGCTGTGTTGAATGGAGTTAAATCCAGTGGGCGACTAGTCACAAGTGATGTTCCCCAGGGCTCAGTGCTGGAGCTGCTCCTGTTTAACATCTTAATTGATGATTTTGGTGACGGGATAGAGTGCATCCTCAGTAAGTTTGCAGATGACACAGTGGGACTGTCAATCTGCTTGAGGGTAGGGAGGCTCTGCAGAGGGATCTGGACAGGCTTGATCTATGGGCCAAGGGCAATAGCATGAGGCTCAATAAGGCCAAATGTTGGGTCCTGCACTTTAGCCACAACAACCCCTGGCAGTGCTACAGGCTTGGAGAGGAGTGGCTGCAGAGAGAGAGATGGACCTGGGGGTGTTGACTGACAGCTGGATTAATATGAGCCAGCAGTGTGCTCAGGTGGCCAAGAAGGCTAATGGCATCCTGGTCTGCATTTGGAATAGTGCAACCAGCAGGACCAGGGAGGTTATCTTATCCCTACACTCAGCCTTGGTGAGGCTGCACCTCGAGCACTGTGTGCAGTTTTGGATACTGCAGTATAAGAAGGACAGAGGTCCTGGAGAGGTAGGTAGCTGGTAGAGACGGGCAGCTACGCTGATTAGGGGTCTGGAGAACAGGTCTTACCAAGGGAGACTGAGGGAGCTGGGACTGCTCAGCCTAGAGAAGAGGAGACTGAGAGGAGACCTCATTGCTCTCTACAACTACCTGAAAGGTCATGCTGAGGCAGGCCTCTTCTCCCTAGTGACTAGTGATAGGACAAGACAAAATGGCGTAAAGTTGTGCCAGGGAAGGTTCAGATTGATATTAGGAAAAACTTATTTGCTGAAAGAGTGGTGAGGCATTGGAACAGGCTGCCCAGGGAGGTGGTGGAGGCATCGTCCCTGGAGGTGTTAAAAAAATGAGTAGATCTGGCACTTTGGGGGACAGTTTAGTGGTCATGGGGATATAGGCTGATGGTTGGACAGGATGATCTTTAAGGTCTTTTCCAATTCTATGATTCTGTGAAGTCATCAGATAAGAGTGAACAAATACAGATGTCCAAGACATAGAAATATGTTAAAATGAGAAAAGTTTCAGAAATAAAATACACAAATGCATCCCTAAGGTGAAAAGGACAGAACAAAGCACATGTAACAGATGTTAGTCATATCACTTAATGCACTACTGTAAAAACCTCAGATACAGTGATATTGCTGGTGTAGAAATATATTAGAAAATAGTTACCCAGAAATTCATGAGGTTATAGGTGAGCTATTAAAGTTGTGAAGCATGCCAAAGAGTTTTATGTTTGTTTTTAAGAATAGGAATTGAGCAGAATTATATGAATCTTTTTCCCCTTACATTTACCATATTGTCTAGTCACACTGTTTTGGATGTGGCAATTACAGTATAATAGCCTTTTTTTCAGTTCTGAATGATTTCAATTAACATGCAATTTATTTAAAATATGTCCTTTCTTCCTCATGAAGTATTTTTCCTGTTTTAGAAAAGTGTTTCCTGGAAAAGTTGGCAAAGCATTTTCCAATGGAACACCATTTTTATTTTTTTTTGTTAGAATGGGCAACATTTCTATTTCACTAATTTGACAATCTCCTTTTAAGTAAAGTGAAACTAAAATGGCTATTCCCTTCAGTCCCATTGTTCATAACACTGGAGTTGCAGATGGACAACACAACAAAATTATAAAAAAGTATAGTTTGTAAAATAAATAAATAGCGTCTGACATTCACTAGACACTGCAAATTGAAATAGTTACAAATGTAGACACACAAAACGTTTTAATAAGCATCGCAAGTCCCCATAGGAAAAAAGGATCTAAAACCTCTATCATAAATATGAAAATACTACAACTGTAGCTCTCAAGTGGTGTCACACTCAGTAAACACAATACTCAAAGAATGCTGAGAAACACGCTGCACTGTTCATACTATGTTACCACTGGAAGGCGAACACCACAAGTTGTAGGAAGGAACGTAACACTGTTACAAAGAAAATCCCAATTGACGAGCAAGTCTCATGTGAACAGCCAAAACAGTTACCGGATCTAACTCACTGCAAATAGCTACTGCTTGTTCTTCTCAAAGCCAGAATGGATAAGCAACACATGGGCAAACCTCAGCATTGCAGGAATTAAAAGAATTATATTAAATGAGTACTTACTTCAGGTTACCCTCATACTCCAAGTTTCTAAATGCAAAGATTTAGGAGCAGTTTCAAACACAGTTCATGCATCCGTGTCATGGGTACTATAACCTATACAAGAATGCAGAGAAGGTAATTGGAAATATACCAGCTGCTCAAGCTGCATACATCTGTGTTTATGAGCCAGTACATTTTGAATCTGCACCAAAGGGGCTAAGCACTCTTATTAGTAGCTGATGTAGAAAACCCAACTTCTGAAGGTGAAGACTACATTGAGAGAACTAGACACTGATAAACCAGTCATCTAGAAAGGCACAATATGTTCATGGACACTTACCACCTCATCTTGTTCAGCACAGCTGTTAAATGCTTGACTACATAACAAGACCAGTGCAATGGAGACTACCTGAAAAGACCACGTTCTGGTTTTATCTGTTGTTATTATTAGATTCTTAAAAAAACCCAAACAACAAAAAACAACCCAAAACATCCATGGTCCTTATTTGGATTAAATACATATAACTTGAACTTATTGCATAAGAATTTAATGCTTTCCAACTATTTGCCTCTCTCTCCTATACCTTCCAAGAAAATAAGCCTAAACTGGTTCTGTAACTTCTAGGAAGTACTAAGTGTAACCACATCACAAATCAGAATTAGTCTGTTCATTTTACTCTGAACTAATTTGATAATATGCATTTTAAAACCAATTCGCAAAAAGTCAGCACCTGGTGCAAACTTAGGCCTCATCTTTAGCAGGTACATCAATCCGATTCCCTGTCACATATTGTTTAGGAGCTATACTGTGGTTTCCTTTGTCTTACAGGAATAATTTCCTTTCAGATACTCTTGGGAAGCAACCTCAAGAAGAAACTAGGAGAGTAAACTGCACAGTGTATTTTTTGCAGCACTTATCATAGAATCACAGAACGGTTTGGGTTGGAAGGGACCTTAAAGATCATCTAGTTCCAACCACCTTGCATGGGCAGGGACATCTCCCACTAGATCAGGTTGCTCCAAGCCCCATCCAACCTGGTCTTGAACACTTTCAGGGAGGGGGCATCCACAACTCCTCTGGGCAACCTGTTCCAGTGTCTCATCACCCTCACAGTGAAGAATTTCCTTCTAATGCCTAACCTAAATCTCCCCTCTTCCAGTTTTAATCCATTACCCCTTGTCCTCTCACTACAAGCCCTTGTAAAAAGTCCCTAAAAATCTTCAATGCAATTCTACTTAATTCATGCTACATTGATCTAAACTATGGGGCTGTTTTGTTTTATAAACTTGGAACTCTCAAGAACTTCCTTAAACCCTCCTAGTTTTACTTTTTTACCAACTAAATTAGGTTCTTCTAAGCTTCTGCCAGGACTGGATTTCCTTCAGTTTATTTTCTGAAAATCACATGGGTTTGAAAACAACTTGGCCTTTCCCATTTAACCATTACTCTTCCCTTCATTTCTGTGTAGTAACATGCTTAGTTTTTGAGAAAACAAGCAAACCCAACACCAGGAATCAAGCTACTTCCTCATTTGTTATTGACTACCCATTTTCAGTAGCTATGAGTAGCGAGGACAAATTTTTCATATGATTACTGTAAGGCAAACAAAAAAACACGGATATATTTTTATTAATGTGAATCAACAGGTCTGCAAAATAAATTTATTGCAGAGACAGCTGCCAGTGCTGGAGCTACAGAGTACATGATTCAAGAAGAATTAGCAGCTTTTAAAGAACTCTTATGAAACAGCTTTTTCCTGCTCATTCTGAAAAATGAAAGCTATTCCATCCACATGCAAGATGACATAGAATTGATGAGGCTACAAGTCTAACAGATTTTGAAATTTCTCTCCACTGATTTTACCCAGAAAACTTGTAGGTCTCTGCTTCCATGAGGAACAGGATAACAGCACAGAACATGACACATCAAGACATATATATGGATACTTCCTAAGAGTGAAAATACACCAAAAAATAAAGGTGTTCTGAGGTATAAAAAACACATTTGAAAGATGCCCTTTTATCAAGACTTTAAACTGCTGTCAGTTCTGCTAAATTGTACTAGCAGCTCCCACTTGCACCTCTACAAGCAACTGGTTAACAACACAGTTAAACTGGAGGGCACATGTAGTTCAAAATTAATAATACAAAAATTAGTCCATTTGAACACAAAACAGTTGCCTGATCCATTTTATTTATGCAAATAATAAACAAATTCCAAGCACAGGATAAGCAGAGAGGAACTGCTTCTTCCATCATCATACATAGCATTCATGAAGCTACAGACCACAGCAGTAAAAAAGGACAAAAGGCAGTCACCCTGGCAGGTACTTCACTTCCCTAATATAAAACCTAGTCACAATGGTACTGTAGCAGTTACTTACAGGACGTATAAAAAAAATTTAAGTGCAGTAAATCAAACAGCATCTTAAGGTGAATACAGCTCTTGAAAACTGTACTTCTTGTGCAAGAGTTCTCCACTGGAGAAGTCTGTGCAACTACAGAAGGGGAAGACAGGAAAACAAAAGCTGGTTTCTCGGACAACAGCAGCACTCCCTTCTCTCATGTTTCACCCCATCATCCAAGTAAAGTTTTAGTCAGTTAAAACACCTTGAGACCAACTAGTTTGATTGCCCAATCAACTCAAGAGGACAAAGCTGCCCTCAGCTTCCTCTTTTACATGTGAAGTTACAACACTGAATATCTGCCAATACATTAATAAAAATAAAACCACAACATCAGAAATGTATCTGTTTGGAGGTTTATTGCCATGATGCCCATAATTAAATGTACCAGAGTACTTTTAAGATTTATTACTTGAATTATGGTAATTTATCCTCACGATTGAAAAGTCATTGAGTGGAATATGCACGTATACTAATATTGCTATATGTGAGCAGCCAAGTTACAAGACAGTCTGAAAAAATGAAAATTGCATTTCAGCTGCATCTAAGACTGGTCATTGTTAACAGCCACTACTCATTTCTGCAGCTTCTTTTAGTCCTCATTTTTTAGTACTTTGTTTCAGTATTTTTAATCTACCTTCATACTAAAATAAATAGGTAAACACATAGTTTTCTTAAAGTATAGTCTTCCCCATTTACATTTTGTATAGATGCTACAGGATCCACAGAGGAATGGTAACTCTCGGGGCTTATGATGTTCACTGTTACTGTAGAATGTCCCCTAACAGCCTATCAATAGATATATTGAAATATTAGTGAATAGTTAGTCATAGTTCTCTTTCACTGCCAAAACACGGTAAGTCACAAAAGTTTTTGCATTGGGCCTCCTTATCCATCCTATTTTTATTACAGATTAGTTTTCAGCTATATGCACACTTTCTTTAGAACATTACTACTTGGATTTGCTACCACCACCTAAAGTGAGTTCCTGTACTCCAAAGGAATCCACTTGATATTCTGTTGCATATACTTCAGTTTCCTTCTGTCAAGCCATCTAGGAGATACAGTTCTTCCAGTTAAAGCAACAACAAACTCCAAAGGACAAAACCCTGCAGTCTGAAAACTCAAAGCTAGATAAGGATTTGTTTTGTAATCAAAAGAGTAAGATATGGTATAAAGTATACTACATGAGCAAGAGTAAATGAGACAGCAGCTTGGCAGTAAACAATGCTTGTAGGATCTTGTATAAGTAGAGCTTGGGCTTTGTTTACCGCAGGCATTGGATTTGTACATTAGGAAAGCTCAACAGGATTTACAAGGAGGTGTTTACACTTGGGAACTACCCAAGTTTTTAAACTTATAATGCAGGTAACAGTAAAATTCTAGGTTTGCTAGTTCATTTTCACCACAAGTTATTAAAAATTAAAAGAACATTAAGAACTAAGCTTCACAGATTTAAATGCAACCAACATAAAAAACCTCAAAGCAAATTCAAGAACTGTTACACAGAAGGTGAAGTCGGCATTTGTGTGCCACACATTCCTTTTCACTCCCAGTTACTGAATCAAGTCACTATCTATCCACACCTGTTACAGTACAAATCCTTTTCAGACCTAGTCCTTTTTGCTGGGGACAATTTCCCAGACTTTGTCCAATAGTTTTTTCTAATCATGGAGTGCATTGGTTCAATTTTTTAAGTTTACATAGTCGTGAAACAGGTTGGGTATTTTTGACACTATATTACAGAAGCCTATATGTTGCCAGGAAGTAGAGAACTTGTTTTAGTGCTTCTGGAAAGTAGAAGACATTTATCACATCTTAGAAAGTTCTGTGCCTCTCTCATACTAATGAATTGTTAAAATGACATCTGCTGGTTAAACTGGGAGTGAAAACTTACAGGAATTTTAATTTGTGACAATTCTTTGTTCCTTATTATATATTTAATTAGTTTGGACATAATATTTTCTATAGCCTATAAGTGAAGAGGTTTTGCAACATATCTTTTCAACTGTCCTAAATGTTTTGGAACAATTCTGAAAGCAAAGACTGGGGGAAGATACTCTACAGGCATATCGAGCATTCCTATTTAACTTCTGCAAACTGTTGTCAGGATGGTGTTTGGCACTCAAGATACTAAGCTGAAAGACAGGGTGCCAATGTTAACCTTGGTGATGTTTTGACTGTGGAAAAGTACAACCAGAAGAGAGTCCAGGCACCCTGAAAAAGCAAAAACTTACATGGAGACAAAAATATAAATTCAATAAAGCAAATTGGCTAATACACAGGCAAGACAGACCAACAAGTGTGCTTGCCTGGACATAAATGGTGGAATTTTATTTGGAGTCATGAACACAAAAAGAGCCAAGTATGTCCAGTCTAACTCAATTTGAGAGGTGCTGTGAAGACACATCAATAAACGTGCAAGGATATTCCACTCCTGAACTACTACAATTGGAAACAGAAAAACATTTTCAACAAATACATCCAAGAAGAGTAGTAACACAGTCCTTTACGTAGCTGTGCCATCAAAATAAAGACCCACAGTTTCTTGCAGCACATATTATAACCAAAACAGATTATTTATACACTTAAGAAATGCTGCATGACTTAGCAGGCAAGTCCAGCATGAAAACAATAGCTAAAAATTCTATTTAATTATTGACAAAAGGGCACAGAAATTTCTCTTTCTGTTTACTTGTTGTTAAAGTAATCTATGACAGCTTCCAAAAGTCTGAAAATGTTCACTGGTTACAGGCACAAGAGTACGAGAGGAGCTGGAAAAGAACCAGATCTCTGGAGGGCAGACAGAACAACAACAATGACTTCATAAATATTTGTTCCATCTGAAAATAAATGTAAATTAATTAGAACAATTAAAAATTACAACCTACAAGAAACATGTGATATAATTAAGTGTTGCAGACACTTTGTAAATATTCTTCTACCCCATCAGCCTTACAAAATACAGACCCCAGGATGACAATCCAAAATATTACTAGATATAAACAAAACCACTAAACGTTATGGATAGACAAGTTTAAGAAAAAGGCTAATGGCACTTTTCTACCAGCATCAAGTGAACATCAGCATTAAGGAAGCTCCAAGTTTACTGTATATGGCAAAGAATGAGAAAAAAAAATGGTAATTTCTGTAGCTCAGGAAACACTGGCCCCACAAGCAAAATAAACATTGTTTGCTGCTTTTTCTGTTCAGCAAACGCAATGCACTCATTCCAAACTATTATCGCTTTCCTGAGACACAGACAGTATCTTTTAGTTAAGCTAAGGAGTTGACAGTCCAAGTCAAATCTATTTTTACTAGATCTAGTCCTACAGGAAAACCAACAGCTCACAATTCAACTCAGGCACTATAAACTGCAGCCAAGTTGAATTTTGCTACAAATCGCCTGGGAATTTCCCCAAGCCAAGAGCCTTAAAGAAATGGATGATAAAATATAGAAGTGTTATTTATAGACGTAACAGAGACAATCCATTTCATATTTTAGATCACAGAAATGCATTGGTGAAACACGGTACCTATAGACATTTTAGCAGAGGTTGAATTAGAAATCCAGTAACAATTAGAAGTGGGAGGCTAAAACAAAGTACAGAGCTGCTGGATGCTGGAAGAAGATAAGAAATCCTCAGGTTCCAGGAGGCACAGACAACAAACATCAATAGCTGCAGAAAACAACAGTGTCTGGAAAGTGGGCCTGCAGCCTCTCAAAAACTGTCTTCTCTAGTATCTGTCAGGGAATGAAGAAGACTGTCTTTGCCAGTTTCCCCCACCCACCCAAAAACGGAGACTGGGCTAGGTTGTAAGATTTGCCACTTTGACAGAGGTATCAAGAGACAATCAGAGCACCAGCACTTAATACCTTCCAAGTGTACAGTATTTCTAGAGATCAACACATTTACAACAGAACACACTATTTCAGAAGTGACCTGCCAGCAAGGTAAACTAGTGTGTTGCCTAAAAGCATTTAGAAGTTAAAACCATTTAAGAGAAAGTATTAACAAAGATGAAAAATTGTACCTCTCCTGAAGTCAGACTTCAGGACTTACTGGGAAGCAAAACTCTTAAGAGAGAACACTGCAGAAGCACATTCAGTTAAGTAGTTAAAGTTGCAATAACAATTATTAAGGAGCTCCTTTGAGATATCTTGAGCCAAAATTATCATCAGCATAACACTGTGTTAGCTGATGTAGGTCCAAATGGCCAAAATACAAAGAATAAAAACCAAAAAGCATCCCAAGATCCACAGATGTCACAGCCCAAAGCAAATAAGTTATTAGTCTGAATCGTAAGTCAAGTTTTTGCAATTCCAATACATTCTTGCCTATAAAAATAAAAAGATTTTCACAAACTAGTAGAAACTCCAACCTGAAAAAGGCAGAAATGCCACTGATGGGACTAAAATCAAATAATTTAAATGCTGTGTGTAATGATCTGAGCCTCATGTAAATCATACACCCTGGGAACATAAAGCCTCCCAAGATCTCCATCTCCTCTGAAAAAACTCAGACACTCATCTAAATTCTGCTTTAATATTGTCATCTACAGTAGTCAGCCTGTGACCCTGCTCACAGCAGGTTGCTCTTATCCTGACCAAGTGACCTAAGCAACTGATCTTAAGAGTTCTGGCCTTTCTGAGGACAAGGATTTGCATTTCTCTTAACTAAAGCTTCATCTGCCAAAATCAGTCTCCAAAGTCCCAATGAGTTGATGTGATTCATACTATTTCACAACACAGAATATAAACACATCTGTGGATGCAGATTCACATAATGGTTACAGTTAAATGTCTATGCTGCATAAAGCAGAAAGTTACCCATTGCCATAACAACGAAATAGCTTCTTTTAAGCTCAAAGCTTAGCAGGACTGGGACGTGTAGCTTCTAAGACAGAAGCTGCCAAGTACTTAGCAGCAAAAAACTAACAGATTTGAAGTCTTTGTGATTAATTTCAGACATTCATAACCAGATAAGCATTTGATTAAACACAGACTTAAATTGTAAAAACAAAGAATGTTTATCAGGAATTACCTCACGTCTTGAGATGTTACGGACTAACACTTGACATCCAATGTAGCTAATAAATTGTCTTTGACAAGGTTTAAACAAGTTACTAACATGCCTTGAGATGCCACTTGAAGTACCATTTGCTTCTACCCAACACATCTTCCCTTGTTTTATTTGCTCCGCACACTAAAAATCAGCTGAAAAGTTTCTTTTTTTTGCTCCTAGTTGGTTTCACTTTCTAGTTGCCTGGAAGCAACGAAAAGTTCCTGTTGTAAAGTCAAAACCAACCCCGGGTAATACCCAGGAAAGGAGGCACCGGGCACGAATCTAGCTGGAAGAACGCCCCTGCCAGCACTCGGCACGATTATGTGGTGTTTTCGGGAAGATTGCTTTCATCTACATCAACACACGCCCAACCCCTTCACAGCTGGGAGTTCCGAGGGAACCTTTACGGCTCCGCAGCACAACAACAAGAAAGAGGTGTCGAAAGCCACCACTTCCTCCTCCTCCTCCTCCCCGCCTGTCACGGCCAGGGGCTCTCAGCTGTTCTGCCCGCGCTTCGCCTCTGCTTCTCCAACCCCCCGAGCGGCCGCCCCC
>NW_009953495.1:605720-621188 GCF_000747805.2 Chaetura pelagica | reverse complement strand
GCGCATGCGCGGGAGGCGCCGGGTGGGGAGGGGCGGGGCTTAGCTGGTGTGGGCGGGGCTTAGGTGTGTGGGCGGGGCCTCTGGGGCTGGGGCATCACTGGGGCATCAGTGGGCAGGTTGAAGGGTAGGAAGGGCATCACTTTTTCTGTACACTGAGGGCAGTGGAAGTCGAAGGGCTTTCAGGGCATCTTCTTTTCAGGCCAAGCAGGGCCTAGGTGTCGGTGAGCACCGGAGGTGGTGTTCCTTGCCCGGTGCCCAAGCGCACACAGCATCCAGCATTCAAGGGGAAAGGGGGGAAAGTGTGCTTTTCCAGGCACTTATGCAGGGAGGAACTGTCTTCCCTCAACACCTGCAGTGCTCAGCTGATGCCCTGAGTGCTAATTTGTGATTATCCTTTGCTTAATGTCTGTCCTTTCAACTGTTACAGATCAAAATGGTTTTGCTATAGTGTTTGACTTGATGACCTGCTGCAGCAGTGGACTGAATAGAATGAGATGTTTTATAAAGTGATTTTGTTAATTTGCCTTACAGTTCTCTGTTATTGAGTTAGTGAGTTGATATTTCTCTTCCATTTCAGCAGTCTTCATAGCACTTTCTATAGCTTAATGACAGGCAGAAGGTAGCTCCTATGGATAAAAGACACACCAACTGATGTTGCTCACAATAGGCACCCTTTCCAAAACTTTCACTAATTTCACTGCTGAATAGTGTCTCAGACTACAGTATGACAGATCTCAAAAACCAGAGGGACTCGGGCCTGATCAATATTTGGATGAGCTATCTCACTAGGTACTGCAGAAAGCTCTGCTGGTGATTCATTCAGTGGCATTCATCTGTCTATGAGTCAGGACTGAACAAATGCCACTGCACAGCATTTGTGGGTTGTACCGTCCAGGGGCATAAAACTGGAGATCTTTGCCAATTGCAGCTGTCAGAAGATCACTGATTTTCCTACCTCACTCCATTTTCAATATGGGTTTACAGAATTAGCCTGCAGTTTGGGTAGAGTATAACAAAGGGTTTCTGCAGTTGCTTTTGTCAGACATGACTCACTGGTGGTGCTGGGGCCAGGAACAGCAGCAGTGGTGGCCATGGGTGTCATTGTAGGCAGCTACAGATCCTGTCTTTGTATCAGACCATACAGTTTTCAGTTGGTACACGCAGCACTGGTGCTCTGTGCCTCTCTGCCTGAAAGCCCTGGGAAAGTGTGTCCCTCATGCCTTCTCCTGGCTTCCCAGGGGTGCTGCTCCCTCATGTCCCTTGCAGGTGAAATTAAGACATCTGTGCACTGTTTTGGGTGTACGGGCACAGATGTACAGCTAGGACAGGGAAAAGCTGACTGTTTTGGACTCTTCTCCCCACCCAAACACTGGTCCTGGTGGTGTGTAAGTTTGAGTTACATGACACAGCCCATTGTCTGCTTCCTTCTTTTTTACATCATAGATTTATAGATACGCCTATATAAAGTTCCATTTTCTACTAGAAAACTAATTAAACTCACCTGAAAATCATTACGAGTAATATTAAAAGTGAATGGAAGGCATGGGGGAACAATACAGTGACCTTATTTTAGGGACTCATGCATAAATTGATTCTCCTATAACAAAACTAAATTAGATTGGAATTATTTACCAGTCTAATTTGTCTATATAGATCTCAGCTACTTCTGGTTGATTGACCCAATGCTCCTGCTTTCATTCGTTGCAGAACTTCCCAGAAGGATCCATGGAGAATTTCTTTACTGTATGACACCAGGTATGCATCCAAGTGCTAATGATGAACATTGATGAAATTCATGTTGTAGCTGAAGCCAATACAGGAGAGAAGGAAAATTCATGAGGGAATGTTTTCAAGAGTACCCTCTTAAGATAAAATCTTGACCGTAGAGAAATGACCCTTTTCTGTGACTCTCATTTCTTCAGTCAAATAGGTACTGTCTCCAGAGAACTGTGAAGAATTATTGTTATAACAGTCATTGTTTCGTATTTTAATTAAGCTGCATTTACTCAGCAAACTAGGCAGCAATGTAGAACCTGGGATCAAAATTAGGCAATCCATGTTTATTTAAAAATCTGCATCACCTGATCCAGTTCTCCAGTTCTCTCCATCCTTTCAGGAAAGGGAGAAATCCTCCACTTCTAAAGTTAGAATAATGTGGCTTAAGTTGGAGAGGTCAGCAAGTTTTCTGTCCGTAGCCTCCCCCACACTATAGTAAGTGACCTTCACACCTCCAGCTGGATTTGTAGGTCACCTGTAGTACCTGTGCCAGAAGAGAGGGCTGTGACTGCTCTTGGTAGTAGCAGCTCTGTTGTCACACAGAGCTCCCTGAGCCTGCAAAGGCAGTGGCTGTCAAAAGCAGATCAGCAGACCTGCAGTCAAACTTGAGTGCATCTTGTGTACCGCTGACAAACAGATTTATCATCCAAACTTCAACTGAAAACACAACATTTTGAGATAATCACAAAGTGTTTGTGGGAAAAAAGGAGCCTGAAATTTAATTGACAGGATCAGCTGTGTGTTTTTGCATAATTTGGCAAGCCAGTAAAATTCAGAACACTTTTAGCAATGGCATACAATAAAATATTTATCTTGTCTATGACTCGTTTTGGACACTTGTTAAAGAATAAATGTTGTATGATACATTTTACTATATTTTCCTCAAAATGGTGATTAACACCTTAAAAAGACAAAATTCCACAATTCTTTGGCTTTTTTACCTGCTTTTCAGGACATGGATGAAGTAAATAATTCTCTGACAGAATTAAACCAGCTGAAACATTAGAATGTTGGTGCCAAAATGAATGGGAGGATTAAATGGACAAAAATGCTAATCCAGTCAGAGATAAAAAAATTGAACCATTCAACTCCTGCATTACAGAATTAACTCTAACACAGTATCAAGAATCTGGGGGAAATTGCAGTTTGTTGAAGCCAGAGGAAAGCTATAATCTGCCTTTTCCCCTCTTACTGATTTGTCTCATTTTCTGGAAGAAATTCCGCCAATTGCAATGGGATTACAGAATTGGGTGTTGCTTAACAAGAACAGGCATGGCAGATGGTTTACTGAAGATGTTTAGGTGCCGAGTCAAACCAAAGTCTTTAAGAATAAAAGTAATTGCTCAAAAAGTTTCCAAATTGCTTTCATGACTTAGCATTACCTGGAGCTCACAGGGCAGTCTAATTGTGTGGCATTTAGTTTCTGATATGTTTATTTGCCAACCATAAAGTCAGGGCTTGTATGCACAGGGAGAGAAACTACACAGTTTAGCTACTAAATTAATTTATCCCACTTTATTAAAATGGAATAATACCTATAGGGCACTAAACTGCTTGTTATAATATTACTTTTTAAACTCAAGATAAAAATCCCAAATAGAAATGGTGACAAATTCCACACAATGCTTTTCACATTGGTATTCTTGAAACTGATAATTTTGTACCTGGTAAATCTTTATTTGTGTAAACCAGCTACTAGTTGCCCAGTGATTTCCCTGTCATGAATTAAAGCTATGATCTCATATTATCTACTGCTTTGAAATGATACTTACGGAAATGGTTGTAGATACCAACAAAGCAGTATTTATTGACCTTGTCATTTCTAAAAAACACTGATACTTGTTTTGGCTTTGTGAGCTGAGATATATCTGAACTGTCTTTAGTGATCTTGCAGTTTACAATTGGCTTGTGATAGATGAAGCTGTGTAGTCCATCAGCCCTGGTTGTAATCAAGATGTTTACCAAAAGCAAATTTTGAATTTGTGCTTCTGCCTAGAGTTGGTTTGAAATAATTTGGTAGCCTCCTTTTTCAAACCATCATGAAAAGTTAGATGTTAAAAGATCAGTTGTATGGAAACAAATTCATATGCAGAATTTAAACAGCTAGGTTACTGGGCTGTATTTACTGATATGCTTTTTCCTTCTTGAGTATTCAGGAATTTCATACCCAAGGTTAGATTTTTCCAGATTTACTCTCAGGATAAATGGAGCTTTCATCCAAGGGATCACTAGTGTGTCAAGTGTGAATTTTCTGGAAGATCAGCTTCCTTTTGGTGAAGGATCTGTACGTGGCAGAGCTTAGGATGGGCCCACCATGTTTAGAACTTTTTGATGGAATTGAGCAGCAAGGAAGTTACATTTCCCATTTGAGCAGCTGTGCTCAACTTGAGGAGTTTTAAGACACACAAGATTTCCATTATCTCATCCTGAAATGCTGGGTTTGGGGTTTCTGCTGTGACTCTTTTTTTCCAAGCCGTTGAAATACCAGGCTCATGTTGTGCTTTCAAACAAAGAAGTTGAAGAAAGTTTTCATCAGTCTCTTCACATGAGGGTGTATTTCAAGCTTGTTCAGTAAAAAGGCCTTGCAGTGCAAGTCCTTTTCTGGCAAGATAACAGCCCCAGTTCAATGTGCTCGTGGAATACTAATTAGTCTCTTCATTCAGATTTTCTTGTTTTCTTTCCACCCCTCCCACCCCCCGCTCCCCAACAAGACCAAATATTTAGCAAGTCACCAACATTCTCTGTGGTTTTCTGGAATAATTTAATTGCTTCGTGGAGGCTTGGAAAAAGCTAGTTCCTCTCATATTTATTTCAAGTCTCCTTCTTCCAAATGAAGTATCCAGATGGTGTGAAAGTATCAACTGTGTTTAGACAAATACTGTTTGCACCTAAAAACTCCATGACAGTGGAAATCAAGTGTACTCCACTATCTTCAGAATAATGGAGCCATTGAAAAATCTTTGAACCAGGATGAGCACAAAGAACAGTCTTGTTTTCTGAAGTTCTGTGCAGGAAAAAGCTCAAGTCATGGTTGATGAGGTGTCTCAGAAATGTTAACAGTGTCAAGCAACTGGCAATTGGTTCCTGTGGCAGGAAATAGCAAAGGCAGCTAGCTCAGTGCTACCAGCAGTAGAAGCTGACCTTATTGTTATTGGAATTGTAGTTTCCTCCTTTTTAATGATCGTGTGTTGTAAGTGAATTTGTTTTAGCCCTTGCAGAATACATATTTGACTTTTGTATGGTCTTTGCTCATTTGGTAAGAACAGTTCTGGCTAATGTACACGCAACTCTTGGACAGACAGAAACATTTAGCTGATTGCTTGGTTTATGCAGTTGAATTTGTTGCAGACATGTTTGGGATGAAGAAGAGGAATAGCCAGTGCCACGGAGGGCTATTAAAAACAAACACAGCACCGTCAATTGGTGGTAAACATTAGTGTATGTGAGGCATGAGCAGAAAACTTAAGTACCTGTTACGGTCTTAGCTTCTTGCCAGGAAAAATTGCTCAATAAAGTGAAATCCTTTTGTTTTCCTTGCAGAGTCTCTTTGGTTCTAGCTGATTCTGTCTCAACTCTGAAACCTATTTAATTCTGCTTTAATTTTCCCTCAAGTAACCTGTACTCTTGTCAGGTGGAGACAAGTAGGGTAGTTAAACCTTGTGCATGGCTGATTCTGGATGCTTCTGCAGATACTTCTTTGCAACCCAGGAGACTCCACCGACTGTAGAAGTGAGCACCTTCTGTTTATTTTTGCTTGATCTTACAAACAAATACACAACTGACAAGTGCTCCCTAACAAAATATTAAAAATAAGAAGCAAAAAGGAATAAAAATAAATAGTCTGAACTTCTATTTAATACTTTTTAACCAAAGTGTTCTTTGAATCCATGGAATGGGTATGTTCAATGATCATAACTCAAGGAAATTTCTTGTATTCTGACATTCCAAATTATAGCGCCTTGCATTTCTTGGAAGGACCTAACTTTGGAAAAGAGGGCCACACTGCTTGAAATGTTGCAGATGGCATAAAAAGAGAAAATTATCTTTCTTCTGCATGGTCTTTGTTCTTCTAGGGATCAATCCCCGTTTGTTCCAAGGTAGATGAGCACCACTCCAAAGGCCTTGGCAAGTGAGAAGAGAGTCCAGGCACACAGCCTATACAGTCACCATAACCCTCTTGCCTCAGTAGACAGGCCTTAAGTTCTGTGTCATGATGGGAAGTTCCACTGCTGTCTCACCCTGGATTGTGTGAGAAATACCTGTCCATGTATGTAGAACAGATTCTCTTTTGGAAAGTTGAAAATCCAGGATGTAGAAGAGCTGTCTCTGGGCAAAGCTGTAATATTAAACTTTTGACTGAGAAATAGGCATCAAACCCACAAGAAGCAGTAATTATCTTTTACTTATTTTCTTCATGAGTATTTTATTTCTATGGTAAGCAATTGCTTCAAAGTTCTGAGCATTTATTAAAATATGGACATAGGAATTTCAAAAGCATAGGAACTTCATCAGTATTATAATTTCTTTTAACTAATTCTCTTCCATGGTTTTCATCACCTTCTAAGTTTAAGTGTAGGTCTGTGTTCTTCATACCAGTAACTGATGTGAAGCTCCAATGTCACACTTAAAATGAAAAAAAGATAGTTTCCTTCAAACTTTTTTTCATGTAGTGTTTTGGGTTTTCATCTTGCTGAGCATATTAAAGCATGGTCCTTACTACAGAAACATTATTCTGGAGTGAGCAATTTGATTCATGCAAAATTTGAGGTGTCAGGGGAAATGCTAATTTTGCATTTCCTGGCAGAAGGCTTAAAATGTATGTGGTTTCTCCCCATCTCAGATTCTAGTTACAGTGTGGCCTGTCATTGAAGACTTGGTTAACTCCTCTTTTCCTCCAGGATATTGGGTCTTTAGTCTTATATTAGTCGCAAATCCTTCCATTTTGCTATAATTTTTTGTACCTTTTGTTTAGACGTTACTCTTATGTTTTATTTGCAGTGCTGTGCAGCCCACCTCATTTTTTTTTCTCCTATTCCATGTTTTTTTACTTCCCCCTGACTTTGAATGTGAGTGGATAAAGACCAATTCTGCCCAAGTTGGCTAGTGTCAGACATAAAAGTCTCTTGCAATCTTTCTTTCCACTGGCACTTACTGACTGAGGATATGGAATGATGCAATATATATAATTTGTTGTTGTTGCCTTCTGTATATCTGTAGGGATTCAGCTCCTCTGGGCCTTCCACTTGTTGCACTCTTCAATTTAAGATTATTTTCTTAAATTTCTTTCTTCTGCTGGCACAATGGCATGTTCATTAATCACTCTAACCCAAGGTGCTTGAAAGAAATTATCTTTATCTGATGACACAGTTCCAAGAGCTTTTGCCTAAAAGAACATGTGCTTTTACCAAGCTCCTCCCCTGGATATTTTTGTGTGTCTGGACAGAGGGCCCACTGATAGGTCTAAGTGACTGCTTCAGGGAGAACAGTTTGGCTGCAAGATAAGGAAAGCAGTCTAGACAGATCTGTCTCAGCACAGCGGATAAGATTATTTTGCCTATCTAAAGTTCTGTTCCAATCATTTAGTGCATGTTTATAGTTTTAGTGATGACATATATTTCTTCAAGGATTTTTATGAGAAACAATCAGACTCCTCTGGGTTCGCAACCTCCTACAAGTCATTGTTTGGGATGTTAGGTCTTGTGCTCAGGGTTGCTGGCCTCACAAGACACATTTTCTCTTGGTAGAGGAAGAATTTCTGTATTCCCATTAAAGAATTTTAATGTGCAATAGCTGGCAGATTTATTTTTATTCTAGTATCAGGTGTTTTGACATTTCAGGCTGCAGGGGCATTTGATGCAAGGTGTATGTCAAAAAGATCTGGGGCTGCCTCAGGAATTCCAAGGACTACTGTGGACCATGTTATAATACTACATTGTTGCAGAATCCATCAGTGCATCTCTTGGGATTAGATTTGCACATACCACAAGAGTAACCCCCAAATACCTGCAAGACTAGGTTTGTGGGCTGTTGGACAGAGAACCTGTAGCAGCATTAGGCTGGTTTTTCACTTTTCCAGGCACATTTCTGTTGCCTGCAGACAGTCTGCCAAGGAGTCTTATGTTAGTGGAAGGGGAAATTCATGTACAGCAGCATTTTAGAAAACCTTGTTGGAAAGTGATGTAGCTGGAGTCACCATGTTGAAATCTAATTCCCTCTGAAATAGGAATACAGCAGAAAAAAAGGTTGGGAGGAAGCAATAAAAATAAGCTGCTGTGTGAGGCAGGGGTAGAAAGGTCAGGCTATTAGATGCCATGAAGAAACAAACAGGAGATGATACAGTAGGTATATACAAATTTTCCTCAGGTTCTCCAAAAGCATAAGCTCAAGGGAGTTCCCATTGGGGTTAAAATGGCACTGTGCCTCAAACTGATCAAATGTGTCTCTCCAACAAGCACATAGACTTTCAGAACTCATTACTCAGGGAAAAGTTTTAGGAGGAGTAGAAGAAGAATATCTGCTGCTACCTTAAATAGAAAATAAAATGGAAGAGGTTATAAAACTTCATGTTCCAGGATGAAAGTTAGCCACTTCCTATTCAGGATCAGGAAGACACTTCCCCTGGAGGTACACTATTGATGATTGTCTATTACAGGTTTTTTTACCTTTATATCTCAGTCCAAATAGTATCAATCACAGTATTTCACGAGATGAACCACTGTTTGCTAATTGCTTGTCTACTCTGTTCTGAATTTAACCCTGCTTTTCAAATGTCTCGGATCATGATGCCCTAAAACTATAATTTTTTTCTCTGTCATACACAAGCATAAGAAAAAAGAGGAAATAATTTCTCTGCTGATCTCAGTACATATCTACTACTTGGTTTAATTAGAGTTGTGTGTGTAGAGAAGACAGTCTTCTGAGAGTTTCTTTTCCCTAAAAAACTGTAGGCTAAATTCTGTCCACCCTAGGTAACAAAAGCCGTATTGAAGCCATGGTCCCTAATTTAGTGCCAGTGTATTTGAACATTTGAGAGCAATAAAATTATCCCACGTTCTTGCTGTGTTGCTTATTAGGAGTGAATGAGCTGCTAGTTAATGATATTACTGACTCACCTTTCTGTCCTCCCTGACTTGGGGAGATAGAAAGTGGATGGGACATTGTCAGAATGAATGCTTCCTGATAACCCGCTAACTTGGCATTGAGAAGTCACCAGTGCAGAAAGTGGAAAAACACAATTAATCCTTTAAATATGAGAAAATCTGATGTCATTTTTTTCACAAAATAACCTCAATCAACTACAAATTGCTTCAGCCAGTTTTTTAAGCAGTAAAATACTAAGTGCAGTCTTTCAGAGATACTAGTTTCTGATCTGTTTTACAGGTAAGTATGAGGGCGGTGTTGTGCACCCTCCCTGAAATGCTTGGAAGGAGGAGTCTTGTTCATGAGGGAAGTGTCTTCTTCTCCTTGATCCTCTACATCAGATGATTTCTATTTGCTATCATAATGTTAGCAATGGCTCATGCATAGTGGGCTGTATGGCAAAGCTTGAATCATGAAAAGTGAGGTACATGATACAGAAAAAGGCTTTGGTACACCAATAAATATGTATCTCTGGGTGATAAAAGTATATGGGGTTTTATCTCTTATTTTATTAGGCAGATTAATTACAGGATTGTAGCTATCACCCCACAGTTAAATCATAGGAGCCTTATTTATTTTCTACTCTCTTGCTCAGTCCTCTCCATACCTAATTCTTACTCTCAGAGTGAATTTATTTTCCACATGGAACATTAAAATTAGCTCTCCTGAACTATTGTGGTACTCAGAGAAGTAGCATCTATTTAAAAATATAGATAATATTCCTATGAATTTATGCAGTCAGCAACTCAAAATAACTTGTGTTTACCACAGCACAACTATCGTGGGTTTAGTAATTTCCACAGAGGGACTTTGTCACATTTGAAAAATACCGATTTTGAAATCGAAGGTTCTGGTTCTTATTTACAAGACTGTGCCAAGAGGCCTTATGGTGGTTGCAGATGACATTGCACGGACCTCCTGGTCTCCAGTGCTGAGGGACGAGGCTTTCACAGCATCTGTTCTCTCAGACTTCCCACAGTGTATGACCCATCTGGTTAGGGCACAGAAAAGCCCTCAAGTGCATTGCCTAGGGTGCAAGGGTAGAGCCCACCCATGGTCTGTGGGGCTTTGTATGAAATATTTCAGCTAGTTTCTCCTGAAAGTACCATGGGGATTTCTTTACATTTTAAAAATTGTATCACCTCTTCGTACTATTTGACTGACTTTTTTTTTTTTTTTTTTCCCCCAGTCTCTGGCCGTGTCATGGTTTCATGTATATAAATACTATTTCATATGTGACTCTTGTGACACCCCACTTGGAATTCTGTGTCCATTTCTGGAGCCCCCAACACAAGAAGGACATGGAGCTGTTGGAGCAAGTCCAGAGGAGGGTCGTGAAATTATCAGAGGGCTGGAGCACCTCTGCTATGAAGACAGGCTGAGAGAGTTGGGGCTGTTCAGCCTGGAGAGGAAAAAGCTCCAGGGAGACCTTATAGCGGCCTTCCAGTAGCTGAAGGGGCTACAGGAAAGCTGGGAGGAACATTTTACAAGGGCATGTAGCAAGAGGATAAGGGCAAATGTTTTAAAACTGGAAGAGGGTAGATTTAAATTAGATATTAGGAAGAAATTCTGTAATGTAAGGGTGGTGAGACAGTGGAACAGGTTGCCCAGGGAAGTTGTGGCTGCCCCCTCCTTTGAAGTGTTCAAGGTCAGGTTGGATGGGGCTTTGAGCAACCTGGTCTAGTGGGAGGTGTCCCTGCCCATGACAGGGGCTTGTAGATGATCTTTAAGGTCCTTTCCAACCCAAACCATTCCATGATTCTATGATTCTATAATTCTATTACTTTATCACTTGAAATGCTGAATAAAGTTACCTTTTTTTTCATGCTCAGAGAAGAAATTGCTCACCCAGTTTGTATGTGTTTATTTCCCACTCATTTCCTAGGAAAGTCTCTTCCACATAGAGTCACACTATCTCCAAAACGTGTTGAGCCATGTTATCAGCTGCAACAGCAATTTTCATTTCTCAGTGGGGGTGTTCAGTGCTCCAGCCATAACTTATGAACAGAGACGTCTCTAATCTGCAGCTTCCTGGAGCAGGAATTTTCATCCTTTACCTCTGATATCTACTTAGGACTACTTGAGATCAGTAACTTCTGAGAAGAGCATAGATATCATTATTAAATATTTTTTAGGCCATTTGGCCGCATGTTGGTAGATATGGTTAGGATTTAGGGGAGAACTTTGTAGACTAGGGATGATGGTTAGACTCGGTGATCCCAAGGGTCTTTTCCAACCTGAATAGTTCTATGATTCTATGTTAACATGACATTGCTCATGGAGTGCTGCCTGCTTGTATCCCAGCATTTCCCACCTGACTGTTGGTTTATCAAGATACACCAAAAAAAGCGCCTGTTTTCTCATTGACTTAAAGGGGGCTTAGAAGGACTGGCTGACCTGTGGTGCAGCAGTCAGATATTTTGCAGTCAGATGAATTACAGCTGATATGGCAGCAGCTGCACAACTGGACCCTGCAAAGAGTCTGCACGGGGACCACAAGGCCTGCCTGGACGTGGTGGTCTTCTTCCTGTTCTTAGGTGGATGAAAGTTGCTGGAGACCAAAAGAAAACTTTTGGGTTTGTGTTTTGGGTATTCCTTGTAAAAAATAAGAAAATAAATACATTTCATGGGATAAATTATTTAACCTGGCTTTCAGATTAATATCTGTTTATGTGGTGACAACTTCCATCTCCACTATCTTGTCTCTCAGCTGTAATATTTTCTTCACTTTGCAGCCAACTTATTGAAGTGATTTGCCACAGAAGGTTTTGAAACATATTATTTATGACTCCAGTCTGTCTCAGACAATATTCTGAGATTATGTAACACACCTGTATGTAGAATTTCTGTATTTTTCTATGCTTTGGGAGTTTTTTCCATACTTTGCTGTTTAAAAAATATAAAAGGTAGTACTTCTTTTATCTTGTGCCAGAATTCTGTAAGAAGATACATAAAAGCTAATAGAAATTATCTTCTCTGTTCCATCTTTTAAGTTTTTAGATTAAATCCTTCAGTGTGAAAGGGCTAAATAAGTTCTGATCAATTCAGTTTACTGTTTAAGCAAAGTTCGTATTTCTTTGTCTTTGTTATATCTGGATTTGGGATTTCAAAGTGGTTTTGAGACTATTTTCATTGTTAGGAAGGGAAGCAACATTTTTTTAGACTTCTTCAATGAATGAGTTCACAGTTAGCATGACATATGAGACTCATTTCCTCATTTGTTACTATTTTAAACATATACTTATCCTCCCACTGTTCCTGAAGAAGTTCTGTTTCTCATCGATTCTCCACCCAAAAAAACTCTATAAAAACTAACATAGCACCTTAACTTGGCAGGCAGTGGGCAGTCCTTTTGAATAATGACTAGGAAGGGTTGATGCTTATGATGGTCTTGTCTCCAGGGACGTTTTTATAGGGGTATCCTTTGGCAGTGCTGTGCATGTTCTATGTACCAGTCAGACACTCTAGGTTTCCTTTTAGTCAAGGGAGAGTGATCACAGAATGGTTTGGGTTGGAAGGGACCCTAAAGATCATCTGGTTACAACCCCCCTGCACGGACAGGGTCACCTCCCACTAGACTAGGTTGCTCCAAGCCCCATCCAACCTGGCCTTGAAAGCTTCTATGGAGAGGCCATCCACAACTTCCTTGGGCAGCCTGTTCCACTGTCTCACCACCCTCACACTAAATAATTTCTTCCTAATGTGTAACCTAAATCTCCCCCTTCCAGTTTAAAGCCATTACCCCCATCCTATCACCAAATGCCCTTGAAAAAAGTCCCTTCCCAGTTTTCCTGTAGCCCCTTCATGCACGGGAAGGCTGCTATTAAGGTCTCCCCAGAGCCTTCTCTTCTCCAGGCTGAATGGGTACTTCTTGGATGCACTTAACCTGCATCGAAGACAGAAGTATAAAAGAGGTGGATGGGTTGCACTCTAACTGTAAGAGGGAAGTCTTACAGTTACAGTTACATTCTCCACCTGGGTGCTTCTTTCATTCCTTGGTCCTGAAGTCAATCCATGCCTGGTTCCTGGCATAGCTCAAAACTTCTCAGAACTGTAGTGTCCACCTACAGATTGTGTTCAGCATACAGAAGTGAATGGGATGGAATGTCCAGACATCCTACTTGGCGGAAGCAGAATTTGTTCACTTTGCAAGGAATGGTTGCAGGGCTTTATTCACTGGTTTCATGGCTTTCTCCTTCACTCCAAGCTTTGCACCACGGTTGTACTAAAATGTAGAGGTAGTATAGCACTATTTGTAAATGCTTACCTGCATTGCACTGGTTGGGAGTACAGTGTTTTTCATCCTGCCTACCTCTGCTTTTTCCTGTCAGTGCTATTGTGTGAGCTCCTGGATTTTGGGGATTTGCATATTTAAAAACTCTTATCCTGGGTTTAGTCATTCTTATGAAAATGTGAGCAGTCAGAGTCTTCTTATGTAGAGTAAGAAGTAATGAAGAATAAGAATACTGATTTGCAGAGTGCTGTTTAATGCAAACTTCCCAAGTGTATCTTCTAGAGATTTAATGAAGACCAAAGTTGTTTGTAATGACCATATAATTAAAAGGAAAATGTTCTCTTCTCTTGTGGTCAGTGATGTATTGATATAGTTGGTTGTGACCAATTAAATTCCATCTGAAATTTTGTTTCCTTTATCATGTTTTCTGGGAGACCAGCACAGAGTATTTTATATGTGTTTTCTCATTTTAACTTTGAGTTCCTTGATTTCTATTGCTTGTGGTTGGTAAAATCATTCCACTTAGGTTCTTTTTCTTTTATTTGCTTTAAATCTCTGATATACTCCCAACAGGAATTAAATCCACAATATTTTCTTTATCTTACTTTATATGTAAATCAGTGTTTTCTTCAGTTATCATAGTATCTTACAATCATAGTATCTTAGAATCATAGGGGTTAGAAGGCACCTCTGACGATCATCAGGACCAACCCCCCTGCTGCAGCAGGCAGATCACACAGGAATGCATCCAGGTGGGTCTTGAAGGTCTCCAGAGAAGGAGACTCCACAACCTCTGGGCAGCCTGTTCCAGTGCTCTGTGACTGTCACAGTAAAGTTTTTCCTCATGTTGAGGTGGAACTTCTTGTGTTGCAATTTGGTGCCGTTTCCCCTCATCTTATCACAGGGCACCACTGAAAAGAGACTGGCTTATTTTTGACACTCACCTGTCAGATATTTATAGATATGAATAAGGTCCCCTCTTAGTCATCTCTTCTCAAGACTAAACAGCCACAGGTCTCTCAGCCTTTTGTCGTATGACAGAGGAAATAGCTACTTCCCAGTTGTTTTAGAGCAAATGTAGTTATACAGTCCTTTTACCCCTTTTTTACTGACAGAATCATAGATAAAACACTGGGTTTGGTTCCTCAGAGTTTCTAAAATGAGACAGTGACATTTTCTTTTCTCCAACATAGCTTTTATAGAGTAAAATTTCCCCTAGAAGGAAAAAAAAAAATATAAAAAATGTTATGGCCTTTCTATACTTTTTCAAGCAATGCATCCACTCATTGTCTCCCTTATTTTTACTGTCCAGACTCCCTCCATGATAAATATGCTTGATAGAGTTATTTGGGTAAAATATAGCAATTAACGGGCAAGATGGTGTTCTAAAGATTTAGCAGCTGTCCACTAGCTACCTTATACATTATTTTACTGTAAACTGTTTTTTTTTTAATTTGTCTTCCCTTTGTTCTATCCGAATGTTTAATAAAAGCAGTCCATTTTGGGTACAAATGGAAGATGCAGACAAGTTAGGAGGAATAAACAAATCCAAGCTCCACTTAGCAGCACTGTGTTGATTGCTTAGACAAGCAAGGCTCCCTGGTGATTCTTCTGTCTCACTACAGAGAGAAAGGTTTGGGAGTTTTTCAGACCTCATGCGTAGCTGGTCTGCAGGAGAGCTGCTAAAGATGTGAATGGAAGCATCAATACAGGCAACACTTTTGACTTTAACTTTAAAATAGTCTTGTGTCTTTGAAGTTATTTTTCAGTCCTGGTGGTTTACAGCAGTCAGGTTATTGGTGTTGCAGAGACTTCTTATCCAGATAAAAAATTAGAAACAAAGGGAAGAGAGGTACATAACCTGAGTGTCGACATCTGAAAAAGAGCTTCATCTTGTACAATTAATGGAGGAGAACACACCTAAGTACTAGTTCCTTACCCTTCCTTAGGAGTGACTTTCTTCTTCCCGTTGATTGCCAAGAGAGCTAAGAAGGTTGGTTTTCTAATTTAGGAACCTAAGACAGGTACTGAAAATTGGTAAGACAGGAATAGTGACACAGTAATGGGTTTGTTCTTGTGAATTTGCCTGAGAGATGTGCTGGTCAGTAAGTACTTACTGGCAGTGGTGTTGATGAGGAATCATCAAGCTTTGAGCAGGAAACCAGAGCTGACATCTTGGTGCCATTGAACTCTCAGTCACTGAGTTCACTGGAATTGGTATGTCACCTCTGTGGGTGAAATGCAGCAAGATATATCCCCATCCTGTCCTAGCCTTCGTGACTGGGAGCCCTCTGCTTGCATTTTGTGCCATGTAGGGA
>NW_009953495.1:604482-605584 GCF_000747805.2 Chaetura pelagica | reverse complement strand
TAGGGAAAAGATATTCCTATCGACAATTTCAGCTTATCCATCTCCCACAGAGGGAATTAGAGTATCTCCATTATTGCAGGGAAACACGGAGGTGGGTAGAAAACATTACTAAGAAATGAACACTGAAAGCGATTTGCCATTTTCATGTCCAAATCTGTATGACAGTGATACTGTCTTAATTGAAAGCTGTGTTTTCCTGCAAAAGAAACTTTGTCTTTTCTACTCTGCAGACTTCCTTGTGTTCCTTGTTCCCTGCTAGAGAAAACAGTCTTTGAGGAGACTTTAAATGAATATTAAAGTCTGCTTTTACTGAGAGTTTGCCCTGAATCTCTCACCGTATAATTAAATGGTTGTCTGTGTAACTGATTACTATTAGCTGTTACCGGACATGTCTTGCTATTTTCCTTAAACTGAGAGGTTACACATGTGGCTTTACCAGAATTTTCAGCTCAGAGGAAGAGAGCTTGCCAAGGGATTTGGACACATCAAAGGGCAGATCCGGACTGTGCATAGTGTCACAAATCCCTGCCTTAGGTCTGTGTAGCTGGATACGTGCAAAGGGACCAGTGTGATTCCAAGGGGAGACAGTAGCTCAAGTCCCAGAAGCAGAGCACCTGGAGTGCTTCCTCCAAAGTGTCTTGTCTGTCTTTTGGAAGCAATTTTAGAGGTGCAGCTACCCTTTTCCTGGCATCAGATCTGGTGTTTCCAGAGTTGTTTTGGAGATCCCAGCACCAGCATTCTCTGTTCAATACTCCCATTGTGCAGAAATACTATCACCGGGTTTTTAATGTAAAACCATTATAGGAGCTAAGAGAAAGTGGCTTATCAGGTTGAAAGTGATTCCTTGTTCCTTAAGAGATGGAAACAAATCTTAATGGAGTTGTCCAGCAACTTAAACATTCGCACTTGACATAAGGGAACTTGCTCACAGATCTTGCCAGAGTGGTAAAGAAAGAATAAGACAGCTGGCGTGAAAAGGTACACAGCAGATGGTCTACAAACTCCTCTGAACCTTTCCTCCTGAGTCACCCTCTAATCCCACTGCAGCCTCTGAACCCTGACTACCGTGTAAAAACAAATACACCTGAGGCAGAGAGATCAG